>NC_041387.1:678771942-678825148 GCF_002162155.2 Triticum dicoccoides
CTCCACCGCGGCGGGCTGCCATTCCTCCGACTATGGCGCCGCCGTGCCAGCACCTCCTGCATCCGTGAGCAGCCTAGCCCCCCTTCCCCGCCGCAAATCTCCACCGCAGCGGGGCTTAATCTATTGCCCCACTCCGTTGCAACTTAGTCGTATGAGCTGACAGCCTCTCGTACCCTGTTGCATCAGGGCATGGAGAAGGGATCAGGGGCGCCACCGTCGGCAATGTTGTACATGCGTCGGGTTCAGTAATTTCAGCAACGTCGCCGGTAGCTTCTCGTCTAACACATAGCCGAGTAAGTGGTAATCAATCGATTCCCTTGTTTAATTTCAGAAACCACCATAAAAGTTCGAAAATCAGGATAGCCTATAGTCGATGTTCATGTCTGCATCTGACACTAATGGTATAATGCAGCAGTCAATGGTTAATATTTTTGTTGATGTGTTAGGGTGTTAAATTAGTCTTAACTTTCAATCTGGTATTAGATAATCACATGTGTTCACTGTTTCTTGTTCAACGATGTCTTATCAGATTCTTTATTTAGTCCAAATTGCAATTTGTACTTCCACCACCCGAGTTTTGCTTGTAGATAGATAATTAAACAAACTTGTCATTAGAATTATCATACTGAGAAAGCTTAAATTTGGAATTAATATAAAAAAGGAAAAAGGATAAGGTTAGTCTGTAGTATGTAACTAGCAAGTACGCCTGTGAATTGCTACAGATTGATGTTTATTGAATATTTTGAAGGCTAGAGAGAATTCGGTGTATGCTCAGTCTTCATTTTGGTACAGCTAGCCCATTCAGGATTGTCGTTCTCTGAACCATGGAGTGTAGAATTGAAGAAGTCGTGCTCGTGTCAACTTATCCAAGCCTGAGCACAACCAGTTAGTTTATGGCCCTAGGGAATCAACTCCACAAGAAATGACTACCAACAAAATTACTAATCTAAGAATGAAATTTGACCACTGATCTAGTTTGAACTGAACCAAATATAACACACAAAGCACCGAGCTTTTCATCTCCTCTGATCTGAACTGCTTATCTCCTCTAAACTGAATCATGAAACTTTTAAGGGCCAAAACATAATATAGAAGTTCAAACAAGTACCATTTTTGACAATCAGTAGAGCTAGCTTCTATTACTCAGATTGACGACAGCAATCAATTTGAATACAGGTGGCTAGCTGAACTGGAGCATCCAAACGCCGCACTCTCCAGTATGAGGAGGTAGCTTTGCACACAGATGTGCACAAACATTTCCCTCTCTACGAATGAAAGACAGAGTAAAAGAAAGTACCATATTATATGGTTTTTATGCTCAGTTTAGATACTTACATAGTCAACAATATTAGTACTTTTGCAGAAGGAAAGAAGTCCCTACAGCGATTGGAAAGAAAAAGTTTTTCTAGATAATTAAAGGCCCTGCATACATAATATCATTCATGTGTCTTGTTTTATATTTTTGTTTGTTCATGTCGTGTGTGTGTGTGTGTTTCCTTTCGATGTAGCCGGAGTTGGTATTAGGAGGAGAAACATGGCAGCATGTGCAATTGTATTGAACTGAGTGGCGTCTTTGCATGCTAGTTAAAACCTACCAATGCCACCTTTCCTTTTAAGTTTTTGAATGCAAGGTTAATGAAATATGGTAGGATCAAATCTTTCAATTGCAACATGTATGCATTCCATGCTTTTCTTGCAAAAAGATTTAAACCAACTTTCATCTCTTAAATAACACATGTAAAATTATACGCCGACATGTTTTTTTTCTTTCATTACTTTGACATATCAAAGGGCGATGGATCGAGGTTGGATGAGTCAACCAAGAACTAGTGTTGCTTACAAAGATGGTGTCGGGCAATTTCTGTCTTTTGCCTTCCATGATGTTCCAGCTAGTGATAGAATTATCTGTCCTTGTGTAAGTTGCCGAAATAAAGCTAGAGGATGAGTTTGGGTTCATTCTTGTGAACAAGTCTCGGGAAATACACACAGGAGATCAGTTAGAGGATGATCCTTTTGTATTTTCTTCCCAAGTGCAGCAGGTTTTCTATGTTCAAGATCCAAAAGCTGAATTATGGAATGTAGTAGTGGAAGTCAGGCCTCGTGACCTTTTTGACATGGGTGATGAAGAATCATCAGATGAAACAGATTAGAGCATTGTGCTTTTGGTTCTTCGCAGGCGGCCAGCAGGAAATTCAGCATTCAGAACAATTCAGGCTGAACTATTGGTGGAAGCTCTTTGCTGGTGTGGTTCTTTGCATGCAGATGCAATTTTAGTTATGGTTTTAGTAGTAGTTTAGGAGCACACTGTCAGAATGATTTATAAAGTTTATGGTTGCTGTCTTTTTTTCGTACTACTTCAGGGCACAACCCAAGTGTACTTGGTTGTGAATTGTGCAAGACACTAGACAAGGTTACATTATTTTTTATGCTTTGCATGTTGTTTCCAAGAATCTAGTGGAAGTTAGGAATGGCTGTTTCCAAGAATCTATCTCCAATAGTAATCTCACCGTCTGTGATGATGGTAGCTGGACTTATCTTGAAGTTCATGCTGCCATGGTCCTTGTCTTGCTGGAAAATATGGCTTAGTCCATGTTTAGCATGCCTACACCGTCTTATGTGTTCAGCGTTAAGTTTCCTTCTGTTCATTTTTGTGGTGAGTGTATCATTGTCCATATTGTTTCTCGGCTGTTGTACATAGCATTATGACTTAAAGGTATGTGTAGAAGGAAAGTCAATGGTGATCGACATGCACATAATCAAAGATGTTCTTTGTTGTTGATCCAGCTGCCAAATTTTGAACAAAAGAAAAGGTCCAGGATTTGATGAAATTTTGACACAAGGACAACCATATGATTACTAGTATTCTGTGAAATTTTCATCAAATTTGGAGTCACCATTTGAGAGAATCAGTCATTCTTCATTTTCAGCCAAAATTTGGACTAGAATTTGAACCAAAAAACAAAGTGTCCAGAAAATTATGAAATTTTTACACAAGGACAACCATATGATGATCAGTATTCTGGGGAATTTTCAATCGTTCTTGCCGAACCGATTGAAAGATATAATTGAAAAACCAATTCAGCCCCTGTTTGGCCAAGAGATGAACCCAAAAAAAAGTGAACATAAAATTATGAAATTTTGACACAAGGACAACCATATGATGAGTAGTATTATGGGAAAATTTCAATTGTTTTGTCCAAAGCGAATAAAAAATTAAATTGAAAACCAATTCAGCCCCTATTTGACCAAAAAATTGAACCGAAAAGAGTTTCCAAATACTTTTGGAATTTCGACACAAGGACAACCATATGATGACTAGCATTCTAGAAAATTTCAATCGTTCTTACCAAAAATATTAAAAAACTAAATTGAAATACCAATTATGTGTACGTGTGCTGCTGAGTTGGCTGCCTAGTCAGATTTGACTCAGTCAAAACCGGTTGACTAGCCCAAAACTGAGTCAACTGTTATCTTTCAAACCATGTGGTAAATTGAGGGTGCAATGCGACCGGTTTCGAAGATGATGGTTGTAAATCAAACCGACTTGTTAGAGTTTTAGTGGAAGGAGGGTGATTGGATGGTCATATGAAGGCATGTACGTGTGTGAGTCGAGGGCGACCATGCGGTCAGGGACACCTTATTGATTCCCATTTTCAGCTAGCTCTTTGTGTCGCCCCGCTCCACCTCATTGGCAAATGGCCTGAACCCCTCCCATTGCACATATCAGGGCATCTCCAAGGCCGAACCTAAATCGCCCACACCTGTCTAGAGTGAACGATTCTGATGCAATTCGCCATCCAACACGGTACACCTTCCATCGGTAGACAATCCATTTATCCGCTTCCCCACAAATCGATCGCAAACCAGGCGCCGCCTGAGAAGCCTACTCCAGCCGATGCGCCACATTGAAGCCGACTTCACATGGCTTCCCGCTCCTTCACTTGGTCTGGTTGTGCCTATTTAAGTGCGGTTACAACGCTGTTCACAGCACACTGCATCACGGACGCTGAGTACGCCCGTTAGATGGAGCTGATGATGGAGTGGTCACTCTGGGGTCATGGTCCAGTGCCACCACCAGCACACATGAAGGAGGAGCCGCCCTTGTCGTCGTGCTACCGAGTGCATTAAGCAAGAGCCGCCATCGATGTTTCTTTGCCGCGTCAATGCAGAGCAGCAGTCCCCCACACAATGTTACAGTCGATCCACAAAGCCGCCACGATTGGCGCATCACGGCCGTCAAAGAGGAGGTGTTGACTGCGATCGCAAAGGCATGCAGTCGCCTCCTCCACTACCTCAATGGCCGTTGCGAGTGTTAACCAAGAAGGGGGCGACCAGGTAGGCGGGAGCGGCAAATCGTTGGGGGCGTCGCTCCGTGTTTGCCATGTCCGAGGAGGCACCAACCTAGTTCTGTGCGGAGCCCGACCTCGTGGAGGCATGTGCCCACGAGTGTTCGCTCACCACCCTGGTGGCAGAAGTGGAGCGGCTCCTCTGCGAGCACCAGACGGCGGCCGGACATGACTGCCCATCCCCCTCCCCCCCCTCCCCGCCCTGTCATTGCTGGAAGGGCTACTCCAACGACAACGATGACACGGACGACCACTGAGGTGCGGCAGGTCAGGACAGCCACATGTGTGCGCGGATGACTGACAACCGTATCTCCGCGGACAAGTACAATGTTTGTTTAGGGGTCAGTGCTGGAGATGCCTTTATACACAAGAATCACATTGCACAAAATGATACAATGGAATTTTAATTTTTTAGGAAAAATCATTTCATAATTTATGCAGAAATTAATAATAAATCAAGCGACGAATGGCCCTGTTCTGTTTGGTTGTGTATATAACATAAATAAATATGCTTTTTCCAAATTAAGTTTCCCACATTTTATTGGGAGGTAATTTTTTTAACATTTGGCGCTCCTGTTTTCCATTTGCCGCCAAAGATATAGCGCGCCAGCGCTATTATTATTGAGAAAAAAATCCCCCCGTAATGTATACTTCGCCACGCCGCCCTCTCTCCACTTCTCCTCAACCACGCCGCCATCTCTCCACTTATCCTCTTCAACCTCCAAATCCACCCTAATCAATCTGATGGGATCCCTCCAATCCACTGGTCGCTGATGTGCATCGCAGTCGATTGGCCTAGTGGGCGGGTTGACGGAGATTCAGCAGGCGGGCGGGCGATTGGAGGTCGTGGAGGTTGGGGGACGACGGAGTCGACCGGCCGGAGTGTGCGATGGGGACAACGGCGTCGATTCGGCGGGTAGGTTGAAGGAATCATCTGCTGCAACGAGCAACTTTGACTTCAACCTGCAGGTGGATTAAGCAGAGCAAGCACAGAAGTACAGCCATCCTGCCTAGGGTAGCTGCGCCCCAGGTTCGTATTGCTCCTGAACATTGTGTTGTGATCTCTCATGTATTGGTCCAAAAATTGCTCAAATTCATCGATCCCAATCTGATGGTGTAATTTGATTTCTTGTGGCTTAATCGGTGTAAAGGTTTTGCTATCTGGTTGCAAGCCGCAGGAGCTCTGCTCCATGGTAGGAGCAGAGCACTGGCGGAGGGTCGCAGGTGTATTATCGTCGATTAGGTCCATTCCACCGTCAGATAGAGCGATTTCAGAAAGAAAAGTCGCCTCGTCCATGAAGTTGTCTGCCTCGCAGAGGACCCCGTCAGTGCTGGGCGTCGGCTGTCGATGACCTGATAGCTTATCCTAATTTCTGAATTGCAGACCTCCATCTCTGCTCACAACCGGCGGTTGGAGTGGATGTATGTGGCATGCCCGCAGCTCAGCGTCCTAGTCACCCCACACCGGCGAGCCGCGCAAGCGCCTATGGCTTCTCTGTGTTTGAAGCCACACCGCCCGCACACATCTCACTCATGCTGGCAGTGCAAGCCGAATCCGACGTCATAGCACACTCGCCATGGACCCTTGTTTTGGTTAGGTATATGTTCAGTGTGTCCAAGTTGGTTGACTAAAATTTTCCCCAGTCATTAGGGGTGGTCTTTTTTGTTGCAGCACCAAAATTTACTAACCACAGTGCCCAGATTTGTGCGAACTTGTCATATCTGATTCTTTTGTGTCACTGTGTGAAAAATGACATATTTTCCTTATATTGTGTTTATCGGCATGGTCAATTTGTTAACTGATGACATGGTCAATTGGTCATCTCTAATTACCTCCTTTCATGCATATTGTGTGCTCTAACATGAAGTCCCCCCCTTTTATTTTTGTCCCGCTCCGCCACAGGAGCAGAGTAACTAGTAACACACATGAATGTGTGATCACTAAGGTGTGTCAACTAACCTGTACTCGGTTATCAATTATCTCCTGCCAGTAATTTTGGGATTGGTTGAACCCTTATAGTAGTCAAATATTGGAAAGCTATCTTATCATCAAGTAAAAAATTTGTGAAATGTTAACCTTTTGGTTTGCAACTATAACCTGTTTGGGTTCATATATACCCTCCAAGTAATCTTAACCTACGTGCAAGCACTTGTCCAGCTTTTTATCAATGATGATGATGACATCTTTTCCTATTAAATTGCAGAATGCCCATGCTGAAAATAATCTTCCAGTGCAACAAGGTGGTCCTGAACCAAGTTTATGACTCACCAAGTCCCTAAGAAGGTAAACATATGCTACATATCTAAATGACAATGATTGTACAAGAGGTTTTCAAATTTTGTATGTAAGTGCAAGGTAAATGACATTATGAAACACTAATCCCATTTTGACAAGCATGTTTCAAATACTGTCATGACACCAATAGCAGATCATATGTCAGATTCAACCAAGTACTAAAAAATTGTATTGCATACAACAGTAACATGATTTTTCCCGATGGAACCAAAAGTTAAGTCACACACATATCATTGCTGCTCCAAGAGATCTCGTATTCAAAGAAACTAATTAATCACTTTTGAATTGATACATGAGTACTAATAAAACACCAACCTTGCATACATGTTCTTTTTGGTGGAAACCTTGCATAGATGTTGAGGAACACCTGTCCCTTGAATATTAGGTGAACTCTCTTTTTAGTGTATAAATTTACATGACGTGAACTTCATTTGTTTGCATGCTGCATTCATGCTTAGTTTTCACAATAAATATTTTTTTAATAAGACCTTAATCTAATTTGATAGCAAAGTGTGCAGACAGAAAGTACGTGTAGAATAAGGCTCACTTACTGCATGTATCAGAACTCTTCAAAACTATCATTCTTTATTATAGTTGATCATGTGTCTCCCTTCACATGTATTCCTATTTAATTGCAGAATGCTCATGCTCAAAACAGCAATGCACCAAGCTACATGGTCATCACCAAGTCACTAAGCAGGTACATATAGGCTCGATGTCTAAATGACAATGATTGTTTAATAGATAGTTGATCTAATTATTTTTGAAATTGTTCTTATTTCTGTAAAATGAAATCTTCTCAGGTTCATCAATAACAAAATTTTCATTTCTTGAAAAATAGGATAAAGTTGAAGTCGTGTTGTATTTGTTGAACTCGAGAAACAAAGACAAACTCGTGGCCAATGGAACCTTAGTGAGTAAAGAGAAAACATATGTGGTTGGAGGAAACATGCTTGGAGTGCAATATATTGCAGTCCTTATTCGCGGCTGTATATATCTAGGAAATGAGAAACTAGTTAGACCATATGAAAAATTGCAAACAGTAAGGGATGCTATGAGTTCTGTTATTGCTTGGCCTCGCTCATATGTAAGTATGCTTCCATTCAAGCATTGGGTATGCTCCAATTTGCACATGTGTGATATGTTATTTACCTGGAATCTTTCTTTTTTTAGGTAAAAATACTTAAGCCAACCCCTCCTGCACAACCACAAAGCATTGGTAGGATACAATTCTTATAATTTTATCAAAGAATCTCTTATCTTACACTTCTGTATAAACATATGTTCATGCAAATGTTGTTCATTCTCCTTTTCAGGGCAGTGAGGATTTGAAAAGTGAGTGCATCAAAAAAGCTAGGAGTGGCTGGGTACTTGAGGATTTGAAAAGGGAGTGCACTGGAGGAGTCAGGAGTAGTTGATGAATATTTCTTTGAATGAACAAAAATTCTAAATTATGTATAGATTGTAGCTTAATAGAGAAAAATAGTTCCAGTCTATAGGATCTTTTCTTATTTATTTTTCATATGAATGTTTGATGTTATTCAGCTGTGAACTCCAAATACTTTCAGTGGAGACATTGTTCCTGCTAATTAATGCATTGGATGTTGTTACTGAGGTTGCCAATGTTTGCAAATGCAATCTATGACATGGAATGATGCCTTCGTATCACAATATTATTTGACCAATTTGCATGCGCAGCCATGACATTAAAAATGTTTGAAGTAAAATATTCCATCTATAGAAATATTCTTATGTATATTTAGAGATCAGTATAAGAGGCGAATGAAATGGTATATTCATAGACGAGTATAAGAGGCGAACGAAACGTGTCTATGAGTAGAGACGTAATATGAGCATGCCTAACATAACGTCTCTACATGTAAACACGATTTTTGAGCATGCCTAACACAACGTCTCTATATGTAGACACGATTTTGAACGTCCCTAGAAAGCGTCTCTTGCCATGTAAGACACGCTTGCCAAACGTGTCTATCTATTTGAGACGGTCCGTGGGGAGACGCTCCAAGGACGCTTTACTAAAACGGCTCTATAGTTGGCTAGAGATGAAATAACACGTCGCTAGGTATGAAATTGGGCGTGTCTATCGGTTGTTTTTGTTGTAGTGTGAGACCTTTCGTCGTATGGGGTTAACAGATAAAAATCTTAAGCAGTCCAATACTGTTCTTCACGGTGTGGTTCCTGGTAAGTCGGCATACCCGGTTGGTAAGATTGAGCCGGAGGTAGCCTTTGGAATTGAGTATGATTCCAGGGTCGAGAAGTTAACCTTTGAGGTGGTCAAGATCAGGAGCCCAAATCACGCTCTATTTGGGCGGCCGGCTTACGCCAAGTTCATGGCGCGGCCGTGTTATGTATATCTGCAGCTGAAGATGTCGGGTCATAAAGGTACCATTACAGTTCATGGCAGTCGGAAGGTGGCTCTAGAATGCAAGGAAGGTGATGCGGCTTATGCTGAGTCGGTCTGTGCCGCAGAAGAGTTAAAATACTATAAAGACAATGTTGACCCGGCTGATATGACATCTTTGAAGAAGCCCACCACAGAGCGTGAGTCGGAGATGAAGTTTAAATCAGCAGAGGATACCAAGATGGTCGATTTTTTTCCTGACAATTCATCTAAACAGTTCCGTATTAGTGCCAATCTGGATCCCAAATAGGAAAGCGCGCTCATCGAGTTCATCCATGAGAATCGGGACATCTTTGCATGGAAACCTTCTGACATGCCGGGTGTACCGAGAGAACTCGCTGAGCACACTCTCAACATTGATCCAAAGTTTAAGCCGGTCAAGCAGTTCCTTCGGCAGTTTAACGAAGAGAGGCGCGAGGCCATTGGACAGGAGGTGGTCCGGCTCTTGGTGGTCGGGTTTATCAATGAGGTATTTCATGCAGAGTGGTTGGCTAACCCGGTGCTGGTGCTCAAGAAGAACGGCACTAGGCGTATGTGTGTGGATTATACGGGCTTAAACAAGGCTTGTCTGGGTGATCCTTTTGCTCTTCCACGTATTGATCAAATTATTGATGCTACGGTGGGATGTGAGCGTTTGAGTTTTCTGGATGCTTATTCTGGATATCATCAGATCAAGATGGCGGTTAAGGACCAGGAGAAGACAGTGTTCATTACTCCTTTTGGAGCCTTCTGCTATGTTTCTATGCCTTTTGGGCTTAAGAGTGCCCAGGCGACTTATCAGCGATGCGTGCAGAATTGCCTTCATACTCAGATTGGCCGTAATGTGCATGCTTACATAGATGATATTGTGGTGAAGTCAAGAAAGAAGGAAACACTGATAGATGATCTTAAGGAGAACTTTGATAATCTCTGGGTGTACAACATGATGCTTAACCCGACAAAGTGTGTCTTTGGTGTGCCAGCAGGTAAGCTTTTGGGTTTTTTGGTTTCTAACAAAGGCATTGAGGCTAACCCGGAGAAGATCAAGGCTATCACCTCTCTGGCAAAACCCAAGTGCATCAATGATGTTCAGCGATTGGTGGGTCGTATTGCTGCTTTAAGCCGGTTCATAAGCCGGTTAGGTGAGAAGGCCATATCATCATATCGAATGTTGAAGAAGACAGATGACTTCGTTTGGAGTGATGCTGCTAACGTTGCCTTTGAGGATTTGAAGAGACAATTGGCTGAGCCGCCGGTCCTTGCTGCTCCCATTGACAAAGAGACGTTGCTATTGTATGTGGCTGCTAATGCACGCGCTATCAGTGTAGCTATTGTGGTGGAGCGAAAGGAGTTTGGTAAAGAATATCCGGTTCAACATCCGGTTTACTACATCACTGAGGTGCTCATTGAGTCCAAACAAAGATATCCACATTGGCAGAAGCTTGTTTATGGGGTATTCATGGCCAGCCGGGAGCTTAAGCAGTTTTTTCTGGGTCATCCCAGCACTGTGGTCAGTTCTGCTCCTTTGGGGGATATCATCCAGAACAGAGAGGCTACAGGACGAGTCGCCAAGTTGGCTATTGACCTTGGGCCTCATGGCTTAAAGTATGTGCCTCGCACTGCTATCAAATCTCAAGCACTAGTGGATTTCATCAACGATTGGACAGAGTTACAGGCCCCTGAAGAGAAGCCAGATAACACATACTGGACAATTCACTTTGATGGATCCAGGCAATTGGAAGGCTCGGGGGCTGGAGTTGTTTTGGCTTCCCCTCGAGGTGATAAATTTTGTTATGTGCTAAGATTGATGTTTCCCTATACGAATAATGCAGCTGAGTATGAGGCCTTACTCCACGGTCTTCGGATGGCTAAAGAGATGAACTTAAGCCGGGTAAGGTGCTTTGGCGACTCAGATTTGGTAGCTCAACAGGTTTCAGACAAGTGGGATTCCAAAGATCCGCTCATGGCGGCTTATCACTGTGAAGTTGATGCTGTGGTTGGACATTTCAAGGGTTATCAAGTGGAACACATAGATCGCAGGAAGAACGAGGCGGCTGATGCTCAAAGCCGGCTTGGATCTCAGCGTAAACTGGTACCCCCGAATATCTTTTTGGATGTTTTGCATAATCCGTCTATCAAGTTACCTATAGAGGAAGACTTGGTTGTGCCTGATCCGAAGGCACAGTTGGTGGCGGCTCTTCACGTCATCCCAGATTGGACGGTGCCATATTTGGCTTACATGACCCGGGGAGAACTGCCTGAGGATGAAACCTTGGCTCGACAGATAACCCGGTGGTCTAAGTCAATGACGATTACCAATGGCGAGTTACATCACCGCAGTGTCACTGGGGCGTTTCAACATTGTGTATCCCCTGAAGAAGGTCAAGAGATTCTTCGTGAGATCCATGAAGGGGATTGCGGCCATCACGCCGGTTCAAGGTCCCTCGTGGCCAAAGCTTTCCGTCACGAATTTTATTGGCTAACGGCTCGTGCAGATGCAGAAGATCTAGTCAGTAAATGTGATGGGTGTCAAAAAAATTCACGGCGAGCTCATGTGCCGGCTCAAGAATTGAGGATGATACCAATTACTTGGTCGTTTGCTATATGGGGGCTTGATATGGTTGGGCCTTTCAAAAGATCCAAGGACAAAAAGACTCACCTCTTGGTGGCAGTGGATAAATTCACAAAGTGGGTGGAAGCGGAGCCGGTCAGTAAGTGTGATGCAGCAACGGCGGTTCAATTCATGAAAAAGGTGATTTTTCGTTTTGGCTTCCCCCATAGCATCATAACTGATAATGGCACTAACTTGTCCAAGGGGGCTATGGAGGAGTTCTGTCAACGTGAGCATATCCGTCTTGATGTCTCATCAGTAGCTCACCCCCAATCCAATGGTCAAGCAGAAAGAGCCAATCAAGATATTTTAAAGGGTATCAAACCCCGGATTTTAGTTCCTTTGCAACGAATGCCGGGTTGTTGGGTGGAAGAGTTACCATCAGTATTGTGGAGTATCAACACTACTACGGGTTATACCCCTTTCTTTATGGTTTATGGAGCAGAGGCAGTTCTTCCTTGTGACATCCGCCATGACTCGCCCCGAGTGGCGGCTTATGTGGAAGCTAACAATGAGCAAGCATGACGAGAGGCACTTGACTTGTTGGATGAAAAGCGTGACTTAGCAGCAGCTCGCTCGGTGATTTACCAATAGGACCTGCGGCGTTATCACAACCGTCGGGTTAAATCAAGAACCTTTCAAGAAGGCGACTTGGTGCTCCAGCTCATCCAGGATCAGACTGATGCACACAAGTTATCCCCACCTTGGGAAGGGCCCTTTGTGGTCAGCAAGAATTTGAACAATGGGTCATACTATCTCATCGAGGAGACCCGTCGGCCGTGGAACATAGCTCATCTTCGGCCTTACTACACTTGAGCCACCGGCTCACATGATGTACATATCTTGGTGATGTATATATTATCAGTAATAAAGCAGGACCTCTGTCCTTTTCATCCCCACGGATCATATGTCTTCATTTTTCATAATTGCACAAAGAACATTGGGGGCTGATCGTATTCGAATCTAGCTTAACCCGTCGTTGGTCCGACCCAGATCGTATTCGAATCAGAGTCGTTAAATATTCTCAAGGTCACTTGGGGGCTTCCTGTTCAAACATAGGTCGTATTCGAACCAAAGAGAACATAGCTATTGGTACCCACTTGATCAACGCAATGCCAAAACTCACTTGGGGGCTTCTTGATCGTATTCGAATCATAGCTTAAACCTCTCTTGAGTCCGACCCAGATCATATTCGAATCAGAGTCGCTAAATATTCTTAAGGTCATTTTGGGGCTTCCTGTTCAAACATAGGTCGTATTCGAATCAAAGAGAACATAGCTGTCGGTACCCTCTTGATCGGCGCAATGCCAAAGCCACTGGGGGCTACATGGTCGTATTCAAACCCTAGCTTAACCCCTTTGGGACGGTTTACTTATTGTATTCGAATCGGAAGCCTTAAGTTTGTTTTCCTACATTTTTGCTTAAGTCTTTTTGAAAAACTATTTTGGATTTGTCTTATGATCTTTTTTGTCCATGACTCAAGACATATAAGATTTTTGAGCCGGCTTAACTTTGAAGCAATCAGTAGCCCAGCTTATGACAAATTCCAAGAGAAAGTCATGGTTCATAAACTGAGTCATCGCCCTTATTGACCAGATCAATTAAGCCGGCAGTAAGAAGCTTGATATCTCAGGTATGATGTTATCAGTTATATTACAAGTTCTGATCAGAATTGTTTATAACTCATATTTTACATTTATAATTACGTGGGATAATTATAACCCACCATGTGGTAAGCCGTCAAGGGTCTTTGTGATCTACTTCTATGCAGAGTTAATTACAGGATTTCTTATGCATAAAGCAAATCAAAAAGAAAAACCAGAGTACAAATATGATGGCGATTTATAGCAAAGTTAAGGCATTAAAACATGCATGAAGGCACGATGCAGCAAAGTCATCTCTACTCCTATTACATGACTCCCCGAGTCAGAATGGTCAAGCACTGTGTTTCCAGCAAGGTTTCAAATATGAGCCGCCCGACGATTTAGTTATCTTGATTGCCCGAAGCTTCTGGATCAACCATTGCCATTTCTTCGTCCTGCTCCTGAGCCTGGAAGGTTGATGACGACCAGTCAATGCCACTCAAAGCTTTAAATTCAGCTTCATCGTCAATTAGCCCGGCCGGGTCAATCTCAGGAGCGAAGGTATGCTTACGAGTTGGTGGAATAAAGCTGGTCAAGGTATACTGTGGTGTTGGGATTCTCCGGTTCTTTGCATCATAACCCACCTAGTATTTGGAGAGATCTGCCTCTTCAGCAATTACAGTGGCCACAGGATGAATTACCTTCACACAGGCAGCAAAGTCTTCTTGTTCAAAGGGCGAACCGTCTTCTTTGAGGCTTGGATATCCAATGGCAATGTCAGCCGGGTCTAGTTCCAGAAGCCAAGCCTTGGCCCGGCTCAACGCAGCCACAGCACCAGATCTTGCAAACGCCCTCTTTAGTTCTGTAATCCGTTGGGGTAGCACAGAAAGCTTTCTTAACACATCCGCCAACAGGGTAGGAACTTCATTGGACAGAGCCATGCTGGCTAAGGCACGCTGAGACCCGGTGTAGAGTTGCTCCACCAGGGTATAAACCGCCTTCAACTTGATGAGAGAGTCCTAGTTCAAATTTGAGCTCCTGGGGCCTGCATAGCAATGTCAGGTGCGTTAAGAGACAAAATTCTTATGATCATTGAAAAGTATAGTTTCTCTAGCTTGCAGGGCAACTTACCAAAGATTGCAGTAACCATCTGAGTCACACGGCAGTTTAAGCCGGACAGTTCACTGGTTATCTTTTCAAGAGCCGCTTCTGAGTCAACAGCCCGTTGGGTTAGAGCATTCTTTTCATCAGTCCAAGTTTTTCTCTCTGCTTCAAAGTCGGCCTTCAGCTTCTCTTGTTCAGATACACTGAATTCAAACTTGAAGTTGGCTTTTTGGGTCTCTGTTTCTTGAGCTTGCAGGCGTTTCTTCAAGTCAGCAATTTCTGTTTGCAATTGACTGGTGGTAACCTGCACAAGAACCGGATCAAAATCATGATCATTAGCATCCTATATTTGAAAGTCCCAAGCACTTTGCAAGCAAGAATACTTGGCACTTGGGGGCTAATGTCTACCGCGGAAGTCTATTTATAGTGGCGGTTCATGAAGATTGGCGACTCACAAAATGAAGTCCCAAACACTTTGCAAGCAAGACTACTTGGCACTTGGGGGCTAGTGCATATTGCAGTTCAAATGCTGAAGTTAATATGTTTAAAACAAGCATGTGAAGGACCGGCTCATTCATTTTGATTAAACCGGCCCTTGGGGCTATGGATTAACCCAGAGTTTAATATTTTCTAAAGTCTACAACATATTCATGAAAAGCAAGAAGTCATACCTCAAATTTATGGTGCATCTGTTTCACCATGTCGATTTCAACGTCACAACTACTGTGCACTTGGCTCATGTAGCCAGAAAAGATATCTCCAATACTCATATGAGCATAATTTGCAACATCAAGCTTGACCCGGCGGTTGCTCAGAAATTCTTCTTTGGCGGAACACTTGGCCAGTACAGTTGGCCTTCCCAGCTCAACAAAGCCAGTTCGAGTAATCTCAACATTGATGTTTTGCTGGTCATCTGTTCAGACCGGGCTAGTGGCTTCTGGATTTTCTGAGCCATCAATGGCTCGTTCAGCAGGCAGGTCAGCTGTGGGAGTTGGTATGTTCTGAGCTGGCTCAGACGGCGGATCATGAGTTGATGAGTCCGGTGCAGCTGTTTCAAGAACCGGCTCAGTCACGATGGTGTCTTCAGCCGGCTTGCTCTTCCTAACCCGTTTGCTGGGTTTGGCCTGTCCACTGCGTCAAAACAAAGGTTAATACAGATGCAAGGGGTTAAAGTAAATATAAGATAAGGAAATTATTGTTACCCTAGTGCAGTCTTGAAAGCCGGCAGATTGGACTACATTGAGTCGCCAGAGGAAGGGGAAGTTTCCTGATAATCCGAGTCAAAAGAGTTGAGTGGTTGATGAGTAAGACCCGCCAAAGGGTAAGAAATATTTAAAACGGAGGTGACCTCGTTCCGTCGCTTCCTTGGCGTGTTTGGTAAGCCAGAGTAAAGCTCTGCATCCTTGCTGGTCCGGGTCTGCCTCCGGCTCTCATAAATCTGCCGCTTCAAAAGAAATTGAGGATCGTGATAAGCTAAAGGATGGGAAAACCTTACTTTCTGAGTCACTCCATGAATTTTCCATCTTGGCGAAGGCTCGGAGTCGGAGGAAAGGATAGTTACCTCATCAGCCTTGTTACGGCTTGCCCCTGTGTCCTCCTGCTGATAATCAGTGTCAATAAGATAATTAAAAAGGAGCCAAGAGAGTCAAGGGCTACCTCCGACTCAGAAGAATCTTCAAGCTGAAGTAAGTCGGAGGCGGTGGCTTTCTTGCCCTTCTTCTTGGCGGCCTCTTTCCTGGCGGCCTTCTTCAGCTTTCTTGCTTTCTTTGCGGCCTCGTGATCATATTTGGCCTTCCAGAAATTATCACCCGCCTGTGATAAGTCAAGTAGAGATATGAGTATGGGTAAAACATCGAAAAATCAAAGTAATATCTTCAGTTGGGCAGCTTACCATTGGAGCCGGATTAGCTTCGCAGAAGGGAGCTAAGCCCACCTCACCGCAGTCTGCTAAACTCTCGTTCAAAAGTGACTTGTCATATCATTGATGACATGGTCAGGCAAGTCATCAGCACTGTGCCGCAGAGGGTTATCCTTTTTGCCAGTATAAGTGCACATCAAACCGGGGCGGCAGCTCAATGGAATAACCCGCCAGGCAAGCCAAACCCGGACTAAATAAATGATGTTCAGCCTGTTTACCCCAGAAGAGCCTTGATCTTAGCCAGGGTGGGGGCGAGCGTTTTACGTTCGGCGGCTGTTATCTTGTTAGGGAGCGGATGTGTGGAGTCCAGACGAAGAGCACGAAAGCCGGGCAGAGGATTTTCACCAGCCGGAGAGGTGACTTGGCAGTAAAACCAGGTCTGATTCCAGTCTTTGGGATGACTCGGTGGATTGGCATAAGGAAAGATCACGTCCCTTCGACGCTGGATTGAAACACCACCAAGTTCCAAGCTCTGGCCATTGGCGCATACATTCTGGCGTTTAAATAAAATAACTCTAAAGAGCAACATATTGGGTTCTTCTCCAAGATATACTTCACTGAATACTTGGAAGTTGCAGATGTTAGACACGGAATTGGGTCCGATGTCTTGTGGGCGAAGATCAAAGAAGTGCAACACATCTCTGAAGAATTTTGAGTTGGGTGGAGAGAAACCTCGGTTCATGTGATCTGTGAAAACAATAACCTCCCCCTCTTTGGGCTAGGGAAATTTTTCTTCCGGGTCTGGGGCATGATAGGACATGACTTCTTTCTTTGGCAAATAGCCGATCTTCACAAAATCATCAAATGTGCTTTCTGTGACGATCGATTTGACCCAGTTGCAGGAAGTGGGAGCTTTTGGTACCATTGTGACAAAGCCTAAAGAGTAAAAATTCCCGGTTCAAATTTAAGCCGGACAGAAGCATTACAATACAGGTTCAAGATGGCGGCTTAAGAAGGGGCCTAATGGTATAAGGATAATCATGTCAAAGTTATTTAAGCCGCCATAGAATTAATTAAACCGCCATGAGTGGCCAAAGTTATCGAGTGAGCTTTGTCTGTGTAAAAAACCGGTGACAATAGTCACCATGGCTAGATGGATTTAACAAGTTCAGATTTTTTTCCTAAGTGTTGCATAAATAGGTTTCACAAACTGCAGCTATTATTTTCGATCAAATGGCTGTTCGAAAAAGAAAAATTTCTAGACCTAAAAACATGGTACAGAGGAGTTCATGCGTCCTAATGAGGATCCCTTGCAAAGAAAGAGGATCTGATAGTGTATAAAATGGATGCGGAATAGCTACCGCACGAGATTTCTGCTATTATTGGATCAAAAGAAGCCACAATAGAGGAAACATGAAGAACGGGGATGAACTATGAACTGTACAGAAGAACTTGCTAGCCCTAGCATAGATCTAAGATGCAGAAAGGGGAAACTTACAGTGCTGGATCTGTTGCGGAGGGGCGCTGCCGTTCTCTGGTTGGATTCAGGTTGATGCAACGGCCAAGGTTGGCGGAGACAAGGTGCGCTGCGGCGGCGGCGGAGCTCGAGCGACAGTGGGGGTGCGAGAGGAAGAAGAAGACGAAGGGGGAGAATGAAGAAAGACCTGGTCGGGTCTATTTATAAGGAAAGACCACCAAAAGAGCGCGAAAAACGAGGAGGCCAAAAATATAAGTTATCCAACTACAAGGACGCCTCGATTTTTGGGATGGTCATCAAGATAAAGATCCGCTGGATACATTGAACAAAACATGCATTTATGGCAGGTGACGTCGTGGCGGGTTACCCCAGATCCAGAGGATGACGTCATGGCGGGTTACGAAAGTTTCAGGGCAGAAGATTTTTCTTAAGTGTCGAAGATTGACATGAACCAGTTCAAATCAATCTGGGGCCTAATGTTGGGGATATAACTATTGGTATAACCCGCCCAAGAGGGGCCGGGTTATACTTGCAAGTATTCTTGAAGCCCAAGACCCAGGATGGAGATGGCGGTTCAAGAAAGGGCCCAAAGCCCAGAGGCGACTTAAGGCCCGTAGTGATAAACTGCCATATGTATGTGACTCATATCGTAAAGCAAGAATAGTTAAGAGACTGAGCCGGACACTGTTTATGAGCCGGTCGGGACTCTGTGAGCCGCTGGGCGTCGACCTCTATATATAAAGGGACAACCCGGCGGCGGTTCAGGGCAAGTAACATCAGATCGAGAACTAGGTCAAGCGGATTCGCTCCCTGGTTATCGATTCATAAGCAATCCCACCCAAAACTGGATTGTAGGCTTTTACCTTCACCGTAAGGGGCCGAACCAGTATAAACCTCGTGTCCTTTGTCCCGTTTAATCCCTTTAAGCTTCCTAGTTGTGATGGCTCCATGACTAAGTCCTTGCACTAGGACATCAGACGTGACAATTCCGCGACACCATGTGAAATTGAAATTGGTGTAAGGGATGTTATATATTGTACATATGTAGCAGCGTCAGATAGATATATGAAAACTTGTTGTTCGACCAAGCACGAAGAAAGAGATGTCACTTCTCTCTATATATGTTTATGACGATCTTGTGTAATTAATGGTTTCCTTTATTTGCTTAATTACTAGCTAGCGTCAAGTTCTCTCTATATGTGTAGTAGCTAAAGTCGACCAAGCACGGAAAAAGAGAGGTCACTTTTCTCTATTAGCTCGCTAACACAATATGAAACCCCTAAATTAACCCTCCAAAACCCAAAAAACACCTTCCAAAAAAACAAAAACCCCAACGACTGCGAGCTGCTGACGTGTGGCCGCCTTTTGGTCCTAGTTGGTGTTACCAACCGGGACTAAAGGTGGAGCCTTTAGTCCCGGTTGGTAACACCAACCGGGACTAAAGGTCCTCCCTCCCCCGCCCTAGGCAGTGCCACATGGAGGGCCTTTGGTCCCGTTTCGTAAGCCAACTGGGACTAAAGGTTTTGGGTATTAGTCCCGACCCTTTAGTCCCGGTTCCAGAACCGGGACAAATGGCCCTCTGGAACAGGGACAAATGGCCCTTTTTCTACCAGTGACTTCTCATAGGAGATACTTTCAGATAGACATACTCTCAAGTTCTCTCTAATCAACCTGACTTGTTCCTCGGCATTCCTGAGCACATCTGGTCCAAAGACTTAACTTTCACCCGTTTGATTCCAGAACAACGGTGTTCTACACTTACGCCCATACAATGCTTCGAACGGCGCCATCTTTAGACTATTCTAGTGACTGTTGTTGTAAGAGAACTCCACATACGGTAAACTTTTATCCCAACTAGTACCATACCGCAATGCACAAGCTCTCAACATATCTTCAAGAATCTGATTGAGCCTTTCTGTCTGTCCATCAGTTTGAGGATGATATGTTGTACTGAAATTCAACTTCGTTCCCAAAGATTTATGCACTTTCTGCCAAAAGATAGACGTGAACTGCGTACCTCTATCAGACACAATATTCTTAGGAACTCCATGCTGACATACTATTCTTTCCATGTATAGCTCTGCCAATCTTGCCCCACTATAAGTAGTCTTGATAGGCAAAAAGTGAGCGACGACTTTAGTGAGACGATCCACTATTACCCATATAGAATCATAACCTTGTTGAGTATGTGGTAATCCCACTATAAAGTCCATTCCGACTTCTTCCCATTTCCACTCAGGAATCTTCATTGGTTGCAACAAACTAGCGGGTCTCTGATGCTCGGTCTTTACCCTCTGACAAGTGTCACATATAGCTACATACTCAGCCACATCTCTTTCAATTCATACCACCAGTACTTCTCCTTAAGATTTAGATACATCTTAGTACTTCCAGGATGAATAGAATAGGCTGACTCATGCGCTTCACGCAAAATTGTATCATGAATGGCTTTCACCTCAGGCACACATATCCTTTTTCCAAACCATAAGGTTCCATTCTCAATTATTCTGAAGCCAGGTGCTTTACCAATCACCACATTCTCAGCTATCTCCTTTAGCTTTTCATCTTCTAGCTGACCCTTACGTGTTTCTTGCTCCAACGTAGGAATCACTTTTATCTCCATAGCACTAGCAACAATACCAAGGTTCAGATGTTGTAACTCTGCATACAACTCTTCTGCCTCTGGTCTCAACTTACGATTGTTGTCATATTTCTTCCTACTGAGAGCATCAGCTACAACATTCGCCTTACCTGGATGATAATGTACCTCTGGTTCATAATCCTTGATTAACTCTAGCCAGCGACGTTGTCTTAAATTCATATCTGTCTGAGTGAATATATACTTCAAGCTCTTATTATCGGTGTAGATATCACTCTTGTGACCAATCAAATAGTGTCTCCAAATCTTCAATGCAGGCACCACAGCTGCTAACTCCAGATCATGAGTAGGATAATTTAACTTATGCTTCCTCAACTATCTCGATGCATGCGTAGGTGGTGGTGACCTCATGTCCGCTAGCACCGTGTTCGATGAAACGCCAATGAGGGTCAAAAGCTTCGAACTGCATCGGCATCGCTCGGAGTAGCAGCGGGTACACGTTGGAGTGTTGGATGTGATGCTTGGCCATCTCCAACTCACGAGCGTGTAAGAGTAATCATGAGACAGTAATGATTTAATTTGGTTTTGCAATGTTTTTATTTTAAAAATAGTTGGTTTATCTTTGTAAAATAGTTATTTACATGAGAATTATTGAACAAAATAGTTTTTAAAGAGCAATTTGCATTCAGATAGTCTTCATTCTTAACGAAGCTACGAGTTCACATTTGCTCTAACCAAACGGTCCTCAATTTTTGCCACCACAGGAGCCTTGTATTAGCTCTTGCGGTGCGAACGAGAGCTCTGATGTCCGTGCGACGAAGCTGATCTATGACAGTGGCCTTGGTGATCCTGTGCCCCGGTTGGTAAGTTGGGAGACAGTAGGGATGCAAACCAGCGCCAATGATGGGCGAAGATTGCACGACGGATGAGCGGCGCTAGCTAGAGATGGAAAATCTACCGAAGCAGTTTAGGTGAAAGGATAAAGATGGAGTTTTCTTTTTTTTTAATATAATAATGAAAGTCGGACTCACTATAAAGATCGACGTGGGCTTAACTTTATGGAAATGGGCCTTATGACACGTAGGGCCCATCTGAAGCTTCTAGAGTTCTTAATCCTGTGGTTGAGAATGTGTGTGACAAAGCATGTGTTTGAGTATTTACTAATCTAGGAAGGTATAAACAATTTACAATCTCACTGGATCCATAAGCCAATATCCTTGAATTTTTTTTCTGTTTCTGTGTATATGTCGCAAGTTTTCTTGTTTTATTTTTGGTTTGGTACTCTAGGTCTAGAATTGTTTTTTTGTTCTTTTTTTAATTTCAAAAAAATCGAGGGATGTCTCAGTTTTTATTAAAAGAAAGAAATATTTGCTCCAAAGTTGAATGAGGGTGTCATGCAGGGTTAAATCACAAGATAAACTGATGAAACACATGATGCATTAGTGGATATATAAATCTCGCGGGTTCCTCATACGAATACTCAAGTGCTTTTACCCTCTTGCCTCGTCTCTCCCCCGCACTCCATCCATCGCCTCGCCGCCGTTGCCCGCAACCCCCTGTCGACCCAATCTCAATCTCACATCACCTTCCCCGACGGGACGGGACCCGGCGCCTCGTCCTCTCCACATCTTACGCCCGCCCGCCCGAGGTGAGCACCACTTGTACATCCCGATCAGCTTGGAGTTCGTTCCGATTGGTTGGTAGGCGCTGGTTCGTAGGTCTCGCATCCATCCAGCGTGGTCTCCCTCCGGAGTTGCTCGTTCCGATTGGTTCGTATGAGGAAGGAACCTCGACTAGGATAGGATAGGATTTAATTAGTTAGGGTTTGTTTGTTTGGTAACACCACCTAGGCAGGGTTCGATTGATTATCCGTAATAAGGAATCAATCTGATGTTTTAGTTAGGGTTTGCTTGGTTGTGGTCAGATTTTGGTTTAATAAGGAATTCTTCATTTTGTTTAGTTGCCTATATATCAGTATACATGGTTGAATTGCTGCTTTCACTTCATATTAATAACTATTAATTCTGTCAAACAATGCAAATATATATATGTTGTCCTAACTAATTAAGTAGAAGCTTGGATTGGTGCTGTATGGTCTCTTGCTGACATTAAATCCTCCTCTGTTTGTGTTGTACTGTTCTGCTGCTGCAGTCTTCTTCGCCGCCAAAAGGAAAAGATGCTCTACAATATCCACTGCCGTGCCCAAATCCAAGCCCTGCAGGCCCTCTTCGATGAGCTGGGCCACTCCAATGACTTAATGCTTGTGAATCTTGTCTCTCTAGAGTTGGTGCGCATAGCGTGCGAGTCGTATGCACTCCTCCGCCCGCTGATCAAGGAGTATGTGTTCTGGGCATGCCCGGAGCTGGAAAACCTCTCGGTCATGGCATGCTTGTCGCTGGAAATCCAAATGCTCGAGCATGATGTGTTACCCCAGCTCAAGGTTCAGGAAGCCAAGCTGGAACAGGGCGCCCTGGAAGCCCTCCTACTCATGAAGAACTCAGCAATTTTGCTCTTAGATCTGAGGAAGCGCTTTATGTTAGCCTTGGGCGTATTGCTTGCCGAGGACGATCTGGTCTTAGCCCGAGTCAAAAAGCTGAGCATAATGCTAAAGGATACTGCTGATGATGTACTCGAAGGTAATGGTAACATTGCCTGGCTTGAGGAGCGTGTCCCGTTGCTGGTCCAGCTGGTCACCAATGTGTTGGAGACCCCGGTTTGTTTCTGTGATCCTGATGAGTACTGATGAGTAGACTTATCAGCCAGCTCAAGGCTGTTGTGATGAGTATTTCATTTCTTAGTGGCGTGGCAAACAGTTTAGAATCAACCCTCCTTTTATGTTTGGATATGTGTTCTCTCCGGTTGCTGTATCAACTCTGGGTGGCTAGTGATGGAAGCATGCAAATGATATCTACTTGTCTCATCTCGCTTGGTCCATTGGAGTACACAAGTATATATGGTTGAGATTCTCCTCAAACTGCAGCTTCACATCTTGAATGCATATCATGTTAGATTGTTACTAGTATTGGGACTGAGTGTTTTTCTACGCTATTAATACTAAACCTAGCTATCGTGCAAATGATTCAAATCATCCTGAAATGAGTACAACCGATTCTGCTATAGTCTAACAGAGGTTATTGGCTTTTTCTTTTTGGTGTTGGACACACACATAATTGCTACCAAATTACTAATAACTTGACTGACTAAAGATATTAAATTACTTAATTAGTGATATTAAATTTCTTAACTAGTGACATTAAACTTGCCTGACTAAAGGTATCAAATTTGGCCTGTTTCCTAGTGAATTAAGGCTATCATTTCAGATAGCGTACCAGACCTTTTGGCACTTTTTGGGACAGCTTCATTGGTAAACCAGATTCGCCTCATCATATTTTTCTCATATTGACAGTTTCTTTGTAAAGTGAATTTGCTTGTCTTTTTTTCCAATCACCCTCGCTGCCTGTTTTTGCTTCTGGGATTCCTCTGTTAAGGTATTTGTTTTCCAAAGCTAATATTTATTTATGCTTCCAATTCCTAAGGTTAATTCCTCTGTTCCCAGTTTTCAAATGTGTGCAGCATGAAACCAATGTTGATGACCTCATGGAAAACACTAGGAGATTATATTTAAACTTTTTGTTTTTGCAAAACTGCATATGCCTACTTTGATGTTGATATCAGAAAATTTCAAACTATATTGCAATTTTTGTTTGCACATCCCATTGCCAATGATGCATTTATTCCTACCTGTGTCCCACAGCTCTGAATCCCATGCCGATAGCTGTTCGTTTCATTTATTTTGGCATATCCATGGTTTGTTGCTTAATTCTTAACACTATTTTGCCTAATTTATAATATCTAATTCTTTTTGTAGTGCATCATTGGTTACGACTCCAGCTCGCGCGCCCTCCGTGGATCAGGCATCAACGGTCGCAGTTCTGAGGACGCCACCTCCTCTGGTGCTCTGCAACCATCTTCCCCACTAAGGTGAGCATTGCGCTGTGGTTCTTCCTTTGACTCCCCCGCGACAACTCAACTATTTTTGCGCATAATTGGGAGTGGATTGGACCTGTTAATTCTTTTGCTCCGTCATTGTTTCGGTAGGCAGATGCATTTTTTGTAGAAAAATAATCGAGAGGTGTGGTTTTGGTCCTCTGGAGGCTTACAGTTCTTCCGATGTTGGACTATTGCTTTCAGATTAGCTTGTTACTTTAGCTGGGAATCAGAGATTTTACGGAAGTAATGGTGTTACTTCAATTGTAATACTGTGGATGCATTTATATAGCTTTTTGTGCTTTTTGCTTGTGTTCCGTCTGAGCCGGTGATTGCGAGCTGTTTGTATTAGTTTTCTAGCTAGGTAGCACAGCCAAGGCGTCTTTTATGCAAATAAACTGTGTTTATTGCTTCATGTGTTTGTTAGGCAATTTAGTGTCATTTTTGTTAGGCAACATTGTGCTCCTAAATAGGCAATTTAGCCTTTCGTTACAAATCTGGGTGTGCCTCATGTACTGCATTAGCCAAAAAAAACTGCATGGTTATGCAAATATGGAGCATGCTGCATTGTCCCAGATTAAATTATGGCATGCTATTCCATATTGTTTCATGTTTTCACAATAAAACTAGAACTAAGAACTAGTTAGCATTATGAAATGATATTGGTACACATTAGGCATTAGTATAATTTTTCATTAGGCAAAATTACTTTTATGTTAGGTTAAGACACATTTATGCATTAGGCAATGATATTGGTATATTCCTTATTCCATAACATAGTTCTATGTTATGGAAAAATACTATTCTGCCTAAGAAAAACCAATTTCTCCATCATGGATAGTACTTCACATAATCAGGTGAATAATACAGTTTTGCCTATATGGACCTAGCAATTTTTTAGACAATATTCTAATAACCACCTGACATCAAGTAGAGTATTTGAATCCTTCATTAAGCAATTATAAGCTCCAAAATACAGTTCCACAATTAAGCAACGAATCTATTTAGTGTTGCATCAGGAAATAGTTAGATTTAGCATTTTAAGTTACATTACCTAGTAACTTAGAAATATATTATCAAGCATCTTATAGTTAGCTTTAGCATTTTTTGTATTCATTATTATTGCTTAATCAAGAATACTATTTTTCCTAATCTAGAACCTACTATTGTCTAACACTTAGCACTATTATTGCCTATAATATGAAAAAGTAGCATTCGTAACTTTGATTTGTGTTTCAATGGACCCAGCACTCCGCCTCATCCTTCATGCTTGGCTCTTCGGTTTTGTGGCGCAGGTGTGCGTGGTGAGCTGGGCGCTAGTCATGGATGGGGATGTTGCTATCGCTAGGGGCCGCACCGTGGGGTCTCGTCTTTGGTATATCGACCACCAGCTCCGATAGCTGCACGTTCCACAGGCTACAGCAGCTCGGCATGATGCTGTGCGGCGCTTAGCTTCTACATCACAGCCTCCCTCCCTGAGCATCTCCATCCTTTGCACTTCTCTCTTCGAGCACTTCATACACCCGTAAGCCCTATTCCATCTCCACCTAACTACCTCATTGCAAGATGCAATAGCTAGCTAGCTCATTCGTGAACTATACTTGCATATTCAGAATTTATAAACTGCTTATATTATGAAGATACAAATTCTGCCTTTGGCATAACTTGCTTTTGTTTCAGTTGCAGGCTTCACCCTGAACAAATTCTGCCTTTTGCAGCCCCCCTGTTGCACACCTTGGAATGGTGCTTGTGCCTTTTACAGCCCCTAAGACTGCAGATTTTAGGTGAGTCCTCAGCTGGACCTACATGTTTATGCATGGGAGGGGGCAGTAGGGGAGGTGTTGATTTGTTGGCAGCAACAAGGCATTCTAACCAGGCCAGTTCCTCACTATTACCCATTAAGATTAGTACCGCAGTCTATACTCTTAATTTAGTGTGATTGCTCAATTCAAACTTAAATTATATAACTGAAATACTCACTGGCTGCAATTTCTACATGGTGGAAAGTTTGTTATGATGTCTTTTTATTGCTTTATTAAATCAGTTGCATGGCAACATGTACTTTTTCCTGATAGGCTCAATTGCTTCACATTTGACATGGTTATACACTAGATTTTCAACCATTAGGGATGATCTTGTTTTTAAGTGTCATTTGTTAGCCAATTTAAATGCCACTTATTAGGCAATAATGTTCCTTTAAAATGGCAAATTAGCCTTTTTGTTGTAAATCTGGAAGTAGCTCATTAAGATGGTCCCTTGCATGCAACATGTGCTTCTATATCTTGACATGTAGGCAACAAACTTATGACAAATGTTTTTTTTAACATGCAGGATGCCAAGATGCAGACTATGTACAGTCGAACAGAGAAACAAGATATGTGCCATGTATAGAGAAGAATGTGCAAACCTATGTTTTTCCTAGGGGCTAGATATACAGGTTGTGCTTTAAAAAAAACTGCGGATGAAAATTTGCTTTTTTCTGAATGCATGTCTTTTTTATGAACATATACATGCAGTACCTAAAAGCATTTTTCTGAGACAGATTTGCCTTTTGTTCCTATAATTCGTGCTCGTATCTGGGCCTGGGCTCGCAATTTACTTATGCATTTCACTAGTGGCGTATTGACAATCTTAAACTGCATCCTGGTATATGAAACAGTTAATTGAAATGCTTTACAATCTGTTTGTACTTCTAGCATATGGAATTTAATCGCGGTACATCCAAAGGCTCGTGTTTCTTATGTATCGAAAGACTTGTGTATCATATGCAATTTAATCGTGGTACATCCAAAAGGCTTGTGTATCTTATGTATCGAGAGACTTGTGTATCATATGCAATTTAGTCATGGTATATGCAAAAGCTTAATACCTGGTACATTCAAAAGCTTAATACCCTGGCAATTGGCTCCTGCATGCATATTTACTATGTGTCCACTCCTTTACACAAAACTGCATAGCATATTCAAAAGCTTAACTCCTGGAAATTTTATGTCGCTTTCATACCCAATATATCGCTTCTTACCACACCGCATGCATGTATTTTTTAATGCCTGAGTTTTAGTAATATCGCTCTCTAAACAGGTGATGGAAAGCAAGCGGCTTATAAAGTTGCTTCCTGAATTATTTGAGACACGATCGTACTGAAGTTGGTGCACTCTTTGATATGCTATCAATATTCTTGTACCGCAATCATATAGATTATAGCTTTCTCAAGGAATTTTATGTCATAGAGGCAATGCCATTTCTTGTTTCTGACTTATGAGAATCTTTTTATGTATCTATTTTACTTATCATCTGTACATGTTCTTTTAGCTTGCTTAAGGATACACTGCAAGTTTGAAGAAAACTATCCTTAACCACTTTCTCAACATTTTTCAGTCAAAACAATATGGGCAAGATCATTTAGTTGTTACCATGCAGATTCTTATACTTTTTTTTAGAACGAAGACGCTTAGACGCGTCCGGCTTTAAATTAATAAAGCCCACAGCAGGCAGCGTAACAGACCAAGTTCCGAAAGTAAACAACGCAAGCACGGAGGCTCCCGGCCAACAGTAACTTAAAGTTTACACCCAAAAGACCTGGCCAGAGAAGAGTGATGCGAGAACATAGCACGAAGCCAGGGCATAGAGCACGCAGGCTCGCTCAAACACGACGCAAAAGGGCCCCAATCATGACGGAGACGAGGCGGGAGGCTCCCTAGCCAAAATGTAGACGACGCGCAGACGGTCTTGGGCATGCTTCATCTTATCAGCATCCTTGCGCCTCACCAACGGACTCCACTGCTGCAGGAAGAGGTTGCATTTGAATAGGATGTTAGCAGGGTGCCTTGGGAATATACCCTCGATCGTAAGTTTATTCTAGTTAGCCAGAGAGTCCAAGCTAGGGCTCCGATACAGCTCCACAACACGCGATTGTTGCCTCCAGAGGCAGAGGCAAATAAGCCCGCAAGGTCGGAGGTCGAACGCGGGTTCCAAGAGGTGTTAGCGGCTGCTCGGACCGCACTCCAAGCAAAGCGAGCTAATGGGCAGCGGAAGAAAACATGATTCGCATCTTCCGCGACGTGACAAACCGCGCAAGTGCCCGTCGATGGACCAATCCGTTTGGCCACGTAAGCCGAGGTGGGCAGCCGATTGCGGAACATCTGCCAGAAGAACACCTTAATCTTAAGAGGTAGACGCGCGGTCCATAGGCCTTTCAGCACAAGGCAGGCCTGGCTCTGGCACATCTTACGGTATAAAGATTTAACCGCGAACTTGCCGGAAGGAGTGAGGGACCACGACACGGTGTCCGCATGCATGGTAAGCGTCACCGGCGCGATAAGCTCACGTAGCTCAACCAGGTGGGCTAGTTCCGTTCCCGTTAGCTCGCGTCTGAAACAGATCACAGGAGGGGAGGAGGCAAGCGTCGAGGCTACGCACATGTCCGGGTTGACCGCCTGGATGTACAGGTCCTGAAAAGCGGACCAAAGGGTTTGAAATCCTACCCAGTGATTCAACCAAAACCGGGCCGAACGGTCATTGCCAACGGAGAACTTGGCTCCCAAGGCGAAGGCTGGCCGAACCGCTTGGAGGTCATTCCAAAACGGTGAGCCCCTGGCCACCCCTTCAAAGAAGTTCCCCGATGGGAAGTACTTAGTGCGGAGTAGATCAACCCACAGGCCCGTCGCCCCCTGCGACAGCTTCCAGATCCATTTGCACATAAGCGCAATGTTGAGGATTCTGGTGTTCGTGATCCCTAGCCCACCCTGGGCCTTCGGACGACACACCGCATCCCATCAAACCATGTGATATTTGCGCTTGGGTCCCGTTCCTTCCCAAAAGAAACGGGATCGGGGAGTGTCCATCCTGGCATGCACCCCATTGGCCAGAAGGAACAGCCCCATTGCAAATAGAGGCAGCGAGGAGAGGCTCGAATTTGTGAGCACCAACCTGGCTGCAGAGGAGAGAAACTTTCCCCTCCAAGGGCAAACCCGATCACCCACCTTGGTCCACAGCGGGGCCCAGCCATCAATCTTAATGTGTTTGGCATATAATGGAAGGCCCAGATAGGTAAACGGCAGTTTTCCTAACTTGCAATTTAGCAGGTCCGCGATGCGCCTACTGTCCTGCGCCTCCAAGCCCACAGACATCACTTCGCTTTTATGGAAGTTTATCTTAAGCCCCGACATAAGTTCAAAGCTAAGAAGCAGAGCTTTGACTGTAGCGATGCTGTGCGGGTCTGGTTGGAACAATAGAAGCGTATCATCCGCGTACTGCAAGTGAGAGATCCCCCCTGGGATCAGGTGTCCTAACACCCCTTTAATGTGGCCCGCCTCCGTGGCTTTCCGCAGCATGGCAGCCAACGCATCGGCTATGAAGTTAAAAAGAAGTAGAGACATGGTATCGCCTTGGCGCAACCCCTGTTTGTTCCGGAAGAAGTTCCCTACTTCTCCGTTAACCGAGATAGCAGTCTGACCCCCCGAGACCAGTTGCATCACTCGGTGCACCCAAACAGGCGCGAAGCCCCTGCTGGAAATCCCAGTTGACACGATCGTAAGCCTTCTCGAAATCTAATGATGCGGACCCTCTAGAGTGTTCCTACCCCGAATAAACGCCGACTGCGAGCGACTAATGATGCGGTGAGCGACCGGAGAAAGCCTAGTTGCGCAACCTTTAGCACAAATCTTGAACGGGACATTAATAAGAGCAATAGGCCTGTACTGACGAATGTTGTCCGCACCCGGAACTTTCGGAATGAGCGAGAGAACCCCGTAGTTAAGCCTAGCTATATCCACGAAGCCGCGCATAAAACCGTTGCACACATCGAAGATAGGGCCACGCAGCAGTGGCCAGAATTTTTATACTTCCAATGCTAGCTTATTCTTTCAACCAAAGACTATGCAGCGTGGAGATCAACCAACGACGTGCCCGCCTCCCACCTGATCTACTAGAGGACCCAGGTACGCCATAGATTGGCCGCTCTGGGATACGTGGCTCCTCGACGAGCACGAATAGCAGCAGCAATATTTTTTTGATGGTCGTCCTCCTAGCCCGCGTCCTCCTCATGCTGACAGCCCTCGTAGGCGTGTATGCGGCATCGAGCTGACGCCTTCTCTGTCCTTGTCCCCGCCACCGCTGCCGCCCATGACCGAGGAGGAGGAGGCCCGCCTCATTAGGCGGGTCATGGAGGACTCAGTGTCCACCCATGACGAGCGGCAATGGGATGGCATGGAAACCGTGTTGGCCCTCTCTGTGGCCGGCGACTTGGCCATCCCGGAGTTGGAACTCGACGTCAAGGAGGAGGTGCAGCAGGAGGAGGTTGTGGAGGAGCTGCCCGTCGCCGTGTGGAACCCACGTCTGGTGGGCCAGCAGTGGAGCTGGTCGTGCACCGCGCCGGAGATGGCCGACTCGGTGGGCGTAGGTCCATGGTCAGCCACGTCGCCGCGGTCACCGTACCAGAGCAGGAGCAAGAGCCATGTGAGGAGGTGGTGCAGGCGCATCCGGTCTGGCAGGGGCCGCCGGCACACCTTTGGCAGCCACCTCCCTACGTCGACCTCATCAGTGACGACGACGAGTAGGACGGTGGCTCTTGACGACAACGGCGCTCACCGGAGACGGGTCTATTTCAGGTTTTTTTAATATCTTTTATTATGTTTTAGTTTAAGTAAGACCTGTGTTGAACTTAGGTACTATTAACGTGTGGACGTTTATGTTTATATTTATGTTTTTCGTATTATTTCTTAGTTTATTATTATCTTTTGTGCAAAAATTCGAAGTCCACAAACCCGAACGATTTGGGACGAGGCGTGCCTGTCGCACGATCACAAATGGACAGACGTGTCCGTTTTCGTGCCTCAAACGGACGAAAAGCGGATGAATCGGACGTCTGCTTGAAGTCGTGTGTTGGAGTTGCCCTTACACCTATATATAGTTTCATTCAATCACGCATACTATCATCATTTGTTGCTTTACATCTGATCTGATGACACGCTATGCTATGCTAGACTAGTTTGTGGATTTACGTGTACGCGACTTGGGTAACTAAAACTTTGGCGTTTATGTGCCAGTTCGTGCAAAAACTATCTCTTTCTCATGCTTTTTTTAGATGGCTATATTTCTTTCTTGTGTGATTTACCATTTGAACCATATTGTGTCAAATTATTGCCGATTTGCACAAGGGCCAAGTAGCTAGGACAGGCCCAATAGGAGGAGCGGTTTTTACTGGTTCTTCATGTTGGGCATTTTTATTTCTATTCTTCTCCACCGGTTTTCATCTGGATTTTTATTTTTATTTATTCTTTTTTCCTTTTTGCCATTTTTAGGTTTTATTCAGTGGTTTCTTTATTTTAAAATTTTAAATTTATGCAATCCTTTTTTCTAATTTTGATACCATTTTTTAAAATTCAGTAATATTAATTAAATTAGAAAATATTTTTCTAAATTGTAATGACTTTTTAAAAATATGAACGTTTTTAAAATTCATGGTAAAATTTTAGATTCGAGAACATTTTTAAATTTTCATGACCATTTCTTAAAATCAGTTCATCCTTTCTTAAACCTTTTTCTAGCGTGACCGGCTAGCTAGAAAAATTAAAAGGACACAAAAAACCTTAAATTACCTACTGTATGTAGCACCAACATGGGACGGCCCTATGGGATATGTGGGTTTGTCCGGCATTTTGACACACAGAGCATCAAATAGGGTTCCCCTCTCTTGTCATGACTAAGCCGCACAACTGATATTTTATTTTTTTGAGAATGAGCAGCGCAACTGCTTTTATTAGCATCTTTTTTTAGCCTCTTACAGCATACAATAATGGCCCACTAGTTCGCTTAGTTGGCCGAGCCCATTTAAGTCACATTCGTTGTTTATGGCTACTAGTAGAAAGCCCGTGCGTTGCTACGGGCTCATACCATGATCAGATAGGCACCATAACATCATTGAGTATATTAAAATGATAGATTTTAATAAGCTCACAAAGAAGAATCTTGATTCATAATTTACACTCGTTCGCCGAAGGCAAGTGATGATCCAAACGCATATTAGCTATAGTCCAGGCTCGATGCTCTGGTTGGTAGTTTTTTTAGATAGCCAACGATATCCACATATGTCCCTTACATGTTCCACAAAAATGAAATATATACACAAATACTCCCTCCATAAAGAATTACAAGATCTAAATGCTCTTATCTTTCAGAACATTTTTTTAAAATTCAGGAATATTACTTAAATTAGATAAAATTTATTAAATTTAAGGACTTTTGTAAAAACATGAATATTTTTAAACTTCATGACCAAATTTTGATTGGAGAGCATTTTAAATTCGATATTTTTTATTTTCATGGCCATTTCTTACAATCAGTTCATCCTTTGTTAAACCTTTTTCTAGTGTAGCCGGGTAGCTAGAAAAACTAAAAGCATGCAAAACAAAACCTTAAATTACCTACTGTAGGTAGCACCAATGTGGTATGGCCCTATGGGATATGTGTGTTTGTCCAGCATTTTGACACACATAGTGTCAACTAGGGCTCCTCTCTCTTATCATGAGTAAGCCGCACACCTGTTATTTTCAGTTTTATTTCTTTGAGAATGAGCAGCGCAACTGCTTTTGTTAGAATCTTTTTCTGTGTGCATCTTATAGCATACAATGGCCCATTATTTCGCTTAGTGGGCCTAGGCCATTTAAGTCACATTCGCTGTTTATGGGTATTTTGTCTTTGCAATGTTTATCTCTTTTTATCATTTTCTTTTATTTTCACCTTTTTGGATTTCACTTTTGTATTTATTTCCCATTTTCTAAATAATTTTTTTTTGAATTCTAATCTATACCGAACATTTTTTGGAATTCACGTATATTTTTCTAAAAGTGTAAACACATTTTTAAATTGCATGAACACTTTTCTAAAAGGGTGAACAACTTTCAAATTTCCTGTAATTTTTAAAATTAATGAATATTATTTGAAACTGCATGAGAATTTTTATATAAATGTCCAAATATTTAATAAAATTACATGAACACCTCTTTTAAAAATATAAATGTTTTGTAAATTAAATGAAAATTATTTAAAACTACATTTGCATTTTAGAATGAACGGATATCTATTATATATTGAAATATATTTCAGGCTAACTTGTCAGAAGATAGGTGGCTAGAAAATCCTAGTCGATTGGGACCACACAAAAAAAATCGCAGTCGTGTTTGTCGGCCTTTGAGATGTAAAAAAAAATCTCAATCGATTGAGACGATAAAAAAATTGTTATCAACTATGTCTCGGTATCTCCGTATCTTAAAGCCAACCTAGTGCAGAGCCACCGATCAAAGCATGTCCAATAGAGGTGCTAGCGGCTAGCAAGAAAGAATAACCACCACAAGTCACAATCAAACCAAGAAAGCCTCAAATTCTTCTGCCAGGATGCTATGCAAAAGGTGAATATAATTTGGAAGCATAACAACAAAAATGATAAGATGGTTTGAATAATAGATGTGTGGTGCAATTGGTGCTTATTTATTGGATGAGGTACTTCTGTAAGAACAATACATTGCAAGATGATTGCTTACACATTGACTCCAAAATTAGGCGCTAACAAGAAGTCGCCTCTTGTAACAAACCATCACCTTCCCTTTTAGGGCTAGAAATGATTTTATCAAATTCTTCCTCTAGGAAAGGAGAAGTAATTTTTAACTCAAAGTTGCATAGGAAACAACTCCAATTGCTTTATTCTTCGTGTAAGCATATTCCTCTCCAGTGCAAGGATGCCTCCCACCACCAAATGTAAACATATCCACTTTGAGATGTAAAAAATGGGGCCAGTTCAACAATGTCGAGAAACAATGTGCTCTCAGATGGAGCCTTCTGACCTACCCTAACACCCTTCATTGAACATGATCCAATTGTGATCATTCTTGAAATAACCCCAATTTTTGCAAAAAAGGTGGGAATGCCCATGGAAAGCATCCATACCAGATTTGAATGATTTCCAACACCGCATGCCAGTTGCGACACGTACGACCATTTATCCACCTTTTTTGACCAACAACACTCTAGAAAATACAAAATTTCTTGAAAACGAAAACAACTTGGCATGGTGTGAATTTAAAAAAAATCCAGAACTAGAAAAAGGTTATGAGTTTGGAAATTGTTCATTAAAAAAATCATAAATTTGGGAAAGTTAACGAATTTTAAAAAGTGTGTGAATTAAGAAAAGAAAAGTATATATAAAGAAATAAGGAAAAAAAGCAAAAAAAACCTGAAGAAAAACGGCCAAACATCAATCGTGACATGGGAAATGTCAAAACATATGAAGCTACGATGCACTTGCAACTCTGCAAGATGAGTTCTCAGCATATCATCCAACTCTCAGCCATCCACCACAGAAAAACATAGAGCCAAACCATTTTTGGTGATATGTTCTCAAATATAATAGCGGAAGGGCGGCATGTCACACCTCAAGGGATGGATTTTGGTTTTTGCGAGTTGAAAGTATGGGCTTACATGTACTTTCATTGCAACTCGTAAGGGACTGCTTACATAAGTAGACATACATAACAGTACAAACTTATTACAACCACCCTTAATTACGATCTCATCAGTAGTGGTTAGGTACTGACAAGAAGTCGCCTCTTGTAACTGACCATCACTCTTCCTTTAGGCCCTGGTATGAATTTATCAATTTCTTCCTCTGGAAAAGGCGAAATCATTTTGAGCTCAAAGTTCCTCAGCAAAAAACTCCATATCACTTTAATTTGCATGTAAGAGTATTCCTCCCCGAAGCAAGCATGCCTCCCACCACCAAATGATGTGAATGCAAACTTGCCGCCAGCTTTGTCCTCCTCTCTCCCTGGACCAAAACGGTACGGGTCATATACATGAGGGTCTTTATAAATATGTGGTAGCTGGTTGCCAACCACTATAGAGGTAGCTACGGTATGCCCTTGTGGAATTTCATAGCTGTAGCCTTCTCTAGTTTGTACAGTGAACTTCTTCTTCACATGGCGCATTACCATTGCTGATGGAGAATGCATTCTTATTGCCTCTTTGATGCAGGAATGTAAGGTTCCCATCTCTAACAAGATGTTGTAATCTACTACTACATCTTGTCCGTGTTTTCCAATGATTTTCTGTTGCTCTTCTACAGCGGCTGCTAAGTACTTTTCATGGCTTATTAGACAAGCTCCCGCCCAGGAGGCAGCGCTTGAGCTCGCATGTTGCCCAGCAAACAACAAGCTAATGAGTAGCCCAGTAATCTCACTCTCGGTCATAGAGCGCCCATCCTCCATGCATTTCGAGTCAATAAGTTTTTGTAGCACATCATCCTCAACCTGGCCTGAGATTTTACGTGATCTCACTATCTCATGGAATATATTTCCCAGCCTAGCACGCGCTTTGTCGCGTTGCCGGTGGGCTGGGATTGGGATATATGGGAAAAAAAGGCTGATGAAGTGCATGCCATTTTTGCAGAGATCATTGATGAGCACAGAGACTTCTTCGAACATCTTCTCACGGACCTCTTTTCCAAGCAAGCAACGGCTTGCGATGAGCATGAGTACCTCTGCCAGCTCATGCTTTAGATCAATTATGCCCTCTTGCTCCCATTTTGAGAAGTAGTCCTACAAAATAGAGATGAACATCATGAGAAATGAGCCACTCGTTAGTTACGTTCATATAAGAAATTATATTGTAAAGTCTTCTCTTCTTCCTATTGTGCATGTAGTGGAACATACCCAACTAGTTCCTCTATGTTTTAGTTGTCAGCCCCAAACTAGATAAATTTTTCATGAGAGCAAAGTTTAAGTTTATGAATTTTGGGGAGGCTATCTAGAGGTTACCTGCTAAGGAGAATATGCAGTCACGCTTTCGGACTAGGATGTTCTCATCTATATTTGGTACTTACAATGAAAAGGTTTGGATAGTCTCATAGCGCTAGCAAAACTGCCAACATATACGATGCCTTGGTTTGATGGCTTATGTGATCTGTTCGCATACAAACTACTGGTCGACCAATTGGTGTCTGAGCTTTCAGTGCACATACTGGTGTTTATCAAAATAGACTACACATTTAGGTTTTGAGCAGGCATCCTTACAAACATTATATGCCTTTTCAAGTTTAGAATTTTAATTATTAACTATGATCAAAGTCATTTGTGTCAGAAATGTGCAGGGCATGTGCTTGTTTTAGGAAAAAAAAACAAGAGATTGGGCATGTACAAGCTGCACAAGCCCATATTGTCCAGCTAGGTCACCTTGCGGCTTTGATGAAGAAGTTTATTCCAGCAAATTAACTAGAAGTTTCAATTTTGTTTGAATAATGTAAATTAATTGTTTGTGAACTGTTAAATTTTGTGCAAGAAATATATTGTACTGTATATTGCACAAAAACAATACTTATAGTAAAGAACAACTACAATATATATAACATAGAGCTTCGTAAAAAGAATATAACATAAATATTATGTGCCCACAAAGTAATTTATAGGCATAATAATAATAATAATAATAATAATAAAAAATAATAATAATAATAATAATAATAATAATAATAATAATAATAATAATAATAATAATAATAATAATAATAATAATAATAATAATAATAATAATAATAATAATAACCGGTATGTTGCTTGCCTGTACTTCATGAACCATATAATCAACTTTGCTTCTCAATTGTGTTGGCTTCATTGCATCTATAGCAAAGCGTATCTGTCTGTTTCTGGTTTCGAAATCCACATCAAAAATAACGCCTTTGCCGAAAATAGGGATAGTGAATTTATACATATCCGGGTGGCAGAGTTCCGAGTTCTTGGCTTGAAAGAAATGAGATGTGACCTCCGGTCCAACCAATAAAGTCACCTTCTTTAAACCAAACAGATTTATTGTGAATACACTGCCCAGCTTTGCATGCAGGTCATGGAGTACTGGATGTAAACCCTTGGTCAGGATTGTAGGCAAAGCAGCTACAAGAGAAGCACCACTTGCAATAGGTGGCTGAAGTGACCCCTTTTCTGGCCTTGGAGCAAGAATTCTTCTTACAATAACTTTTGTGATGATCGCGGTGAGAAAAATAACTGCTATACTGTAACACGCACCCGGACGAAATGTTATATCCATTTTGGTAGAAACTTAGTGTTGTGGAGCAGACAGTCCTAATGAACAAACAATGATGGATGTTAAGATAAGTAGGATGTCATATACATGGTATTCTATGGAAGTGTTCAAAGTAAACCAAATCACGGTGTCATGCAAATCTCCACATAAATTCCTTTTTGTGGAAAAATATCTACATAAGTTCTTAGGAGCATGTAATCCTCGGAAAAAACAGAATACATAAATGATCTCAATTGATACATTCTAAGGAGCGAGGGCAAGCACATATTTTTTTATTCCATTCAAAAAACTGCGAAGATTAGCTAGAGAGAGAGAGAGAGAGAGAGAGAGAGAGGAGTAATTTTAACATGCTCCCTCTTACCCCCTCTTTTCACATGAGAGGTAAGAAGCTAAGACTTAATTTGATCACTAGTTAATGACTTAGATCTTACCTCTCATGTGAAGGGGAGAGAATGCTAAAATTTGCGCGCGCGCGCGCACACACACACACACAGAGAGAGAGAGAGAGAGAGAGTATACCTTGTCTTCCAGTTATGGAACTTATGCTACTGCAATGAGATGGAAGAATGTGTGAAGCAATGTGCTATCTTATAGGGATATTACGATCGAAAGTAGCACATAGTTTACTGTCATATGCCAAATAATCCAGCTCATCCTTTTGTGAGGTTGACTTGACAAATACTCCCTCCGTTCCTAAATATAAATCTTTGTAGAGATTTCACTATGAACCACATACGGATGTATATAGATGCATTTTAGAGTGTAAGTTCACTCATTTTGCTCTGTATGTGGTCCACAGTGGAATCTCTCCAAAGACTTATATTTAGGAACGGAGGGAGTAGTTGTTAACTAAAATGGCGTGGGATGTGCATGGCATAATTAATCCAGCTTCTGATGTCACCCTGTAGGTTTAAATATTGAAATTTTGATTTATGTGCAAGTTGCCATTGTCTCTTCCTGCTGACTTAAAATAGGTCTTTTTTTGCGGAGAAGGCCGGGTAAGGTTGGTTTTGATGTCAGATTCTTCGGTTGTCTAGTCAGAGGAGTGCTTGCAGATAACAAAGTATTGTTTAAAATGAGCTCTTAAGGGTGTATAGTTCGCAATTTTTTCACTATCTAGTTTAGGGGTCTCTCTATTCCAGTATTTTTGATGTATAGAATAACTACTTTGCAAGCGTTTGTAGAATAGACGAAATGTATTTATATGTACATCAAAATATTATGTACAAATTTCAACGGAGTATTCAACAGTGATATTGTGCACTCCCATGTACTTCCTCTGTAACTTAATATAAGATCTTGTAGATCACTGTTCTAAAAGATATAAAAGCGTGAAACATGCCCTCAGATTAACAATTTTTTATCGTCTCATCACAGCGATAGCTAGCTACTACATGCAATAATTGCATAGCTAAGTGGAGAAAAATCCTGTGTTTCTTAGTGCTGGATTGCGGAGATGCTCCCAATCAAACCAAACCATAGTCAATCTCCCTCTCGGATCCATGCGCACACAGATCAACCTTGTTACTATACATTTCCTTCTCGCCGCGGAGCATCCGGAGGAAGCGGCGATTGTCCAGACAATCGCCGTTTCCCCCGGATCAGCGGCGGCGGCCTCTTCGCCGCTGGCTGCTCGCCATCCGCCCTCCTGGCCGGTGACGACGGGGGAGGCAACTGAGGGCGGATTGGATATGTGGCACATGGAGCATATCGCTTTGGGTCTGTGAAAGGCTAAAAAGTCTTTGGTTTGATAGAAACGTGCTACCTTCATCCTATATTATCATTTCTTTCTTTATTACTGTCTTGCCTCCTGGCTTGGATCTTGCATGATCCAGTCGTAAGCAGGTTCTAAGACCATTTGGTTTTTCTATATGAAAAAAATCGGAGAGCTTTTGCTAAGACGATCAACCAGCTGTTAATCCGAGGGCAAGGTTCATGTTTATTTCCATGGAGCGCTTTGTTTACAAAATACTCCCTCCGTTCCTCAATATTTGTTTTTATAGAGATTTCAACAAGTGACTACATACGAAGCAAAATGAATGAATCTACACTCTAAAATATGTTTATATATATCCGTATATGTTAGTCCATTTAAAATCTCTAAAAAGACAAATATTTAGGAAAGGAGGGAGTAGTAGTTAGCATCTCTCTCCCTCGCTATATAATTATTTCTTGCTTGCCAACTGTCTAGCATTACATGCTCTACAAAAAATAACGCTCTCTCCCATCTGCCACACTGCTTGCTTGCTACTCTCTCGGTCCTAAATTATTTGTCTTAGAATTGTGTAGATACGAATGTATGTCACAGTAAAACATGTTTAGATACATCGATCTGTATCTGGAGTTCTGGACAAATCTACGCCCATCCGTGCAAGCAATGCCTCTTGTTTGATCGAGCCGAGCACATGCTTCCCCCTCTCCATGTTTTCATCCTCATCTTCATCTCAATGCCCCTGTAGCACGTCACGTTGGGTATGTAATTAACATCATGCATGCATGGTGAGATCTGATAAGATCGTCTTGCAATCTCCTAATATCTTTTTATTCTTGTTTCCAAAGATCTTCTATTTTTTTCTTCTTGAAATCCCTACTGAAAAAATATCTGGGTTGGCTCGGGTTGGCTTGGCTTGGCTTGACCAATAGTAGAAATCCTTGTTTAACAGTGGTTCCATGGAGTTTGTCTTCAGGGAAATATTTTTGGGACACCAGTAGTAGCCATCTGTGGCAATCTTAGAGGCAAACTTACTCAAAGAATTCTCAGATCTCTTTCCTCCTACATAAGAAAAGCTATTCTCCTCCCGCCGGCGCCGCCACCGGTCCGTCCCATCTCCGATGGCCTCTAGGCCATGAAGGTGCGGAGGATCTCGCCCCCCGCCGGTGGGAGGGACCCCGTTCTCGTTCCTGTTAGAGTCAGCGTCTTGGTTGGGGCTGTGTGGAGGCGGCGATGTCCCTTAGTAGGAATAATGTCTCCCACATTCTATCCTCACCCCGATGGTGCGTCTAGCATCGTCGGAGGGCGTGTGGAGGTTTGTCTTCGTAGGATCTTGCAGGATTCGGTCGGTGCTGGTTTTCGATGGATCTATTTGGATCCGGTCTTCGTTCGTCTTCGTTTAGGTGTTTATAGGTTTGGTCCTTCTGATCTACGACTTTCTTCATCGGAGATGGGTGCTACTCTGGTGCGCTCGTGCTATGGGGGCTTAGCACGACGACTTCCCGACTGTTTACTACAACAAGGTTTGCCCGGCTCCGGTGATGGAGGGGCGATGACGACTGCACGCCTTCGGCTCGCTCTAGTGCTTATAATCGTCGCTAGGTGGTCCACGGACATGGTTTTAATTTTTATTACCTCTGTTGTTCTTTGTACTACCATGATTGAAGATGAATAGATTAGAAGTTTCTCACAAAAAAAAAGAATTCTCTAAGTTTTTCTTTGTGGAATAAAAGAATTCTTTGAGTTATTACTTATTTCTCTATACAAACTGATTTTTTTTGCTTATTTGCATATTGCGTATATACTCGCCATATTACAAGGGGGCGGCACCAGCTTTGGAATTTGAAAAGGCATGTCCAAGTTTAGTTTACAATGGAGATGATCTAGTTTGTCATATGGCTTGATTCTCAAGCCAGATATATACAAGGCACGACATCAACCAGATCACAATCGAATAATTTAACTCAACAAATTACATGGTTAATAACACACACTCTAATAGTCCCCCTCAATCAGAATTTATCTAAGTTAGTTGCGTGCCGATTGTGGATGTTATGATGATTGTAGGTGACTATGACTTCTATTTCTTTAGCCAACTTGGCTAGTCTGGGGTAGATAGTTTATATGGAGTGCATAATATTGGATGCTTAGATGCTTAGCTATCGTTGGCAGAAAAATAAAGATACCATTGACGTGGGTTTGCAGCTCAGTTCCATTATTGGTATTTGTCTTCTTGTGTTGTTCGACTTGGTTGAATTTGGGCTGTCTTTCTTGTTGTTTTGCCTTGATATTTGTGTTTTTACTTTTTATTGGCCATAACAGTCAGCCAGGTACATAATTCAAGAACCAACTTAATTAATGATACCGCAATTGAACTCATCGTGATCTTTTTGTAATATTACTAGCACATTCATCTTTCCTTTATCCTCTTTGCATCCCATACATGTTATGCTGTCAACTAGCATTAGCGGTCTAATGCAGCACAAAGTTTATCTAGGTTACTTTCTCACGAATGTATGACTGGTAGTATTGCGCATGGGATGGACGAAGCCGCTAAGTTGTTAATAGAGATGGAAAGATTTGATAAGATGTAAGTGCTTGGCTACCTTAGTGAGCTTGTATTTTCCTTTCCATTTATGCCTGCATCTAGCTATCGATTATCCATGGTATTCACTGGTTATCTTTGTTTTTGGGTCAGGGACCAATTCCTGAAGTTGATTACAAGTGAACTGTCACCATTGTTTTTTGAGGGTAGAGAGTAGTAAGAATTTTGTTACAAAGGAAATAGTCGACGAAACTCCGGCATAGATTCCTACATTCTCCTTGGGACGGTGAGGGTAGGGTTTCTTGTCATGTGACGATATTTTGTGTCAGACGCTTCAGATCTATGCAAGGGTTCAACGGTGATGACTACGGCTCAAGCGCGCTGGCCTTTAGGGCAAGTGCACGAAGACCTCCTCTGTCATCGACAAGGTCAAGCCGGCTCCTGTTGGGAAGCGGCAATAGTTGGTCATTCGGCGATCTCAAAACGATCTAATTTTTATTACGTTTTAGATGCTTTGCACTTCCGATAGATCTAACCATTTTTGCAAAAACAAAAGGAAAGAGCATGTAAGAATATGGTTATACGTCCAACCACAAAGTGGACCATAATGACCAAATTAACTCCAAACCAGACTAATCGTTCCCAGTTGGATGTCAATGACAGGCTAACTACAAGTTCAGAACTTCATATTAAATACTCCGTCCATATCAAAATATAAGATGTGTTTGACATTAGAGTATATATTTGGCTGTACCATATTCAGCTGAGATGAAGTAGACGATCTAACTTTTGTTATTAAGAGGAGTCTCACACGGCCTAAATGTGCAAAGCCATTTAAGCACCCATCTTATCTGAATGCACACGTAGCGAACGGCGATAGATAGCTCCTTTTTGGTCTCACGGAGGTGGAACGGACAAGGTGCCTCCGGCGGTCTATCTTTGATGCATCTATTCGGATTTATTCGTCGTTTGTTTATGTTCGTGTGTGTTTAGGTTAAATTCTTTCAATCTACGCTACTCTTCATCACCGACGGTTGCTATTCTGTTGCGCTGGTTCTATGGGGCCTTAGCACGATGACTTCTCGACTGTCTACTATAAAGTTTTACCTAACTCCAACGAGGGAGAGGCGATGACGGCGGCGCGTCTTCGGCTCACTTCAATTTTTAAAACTTGTGATTTTTATGTCTTTTCTTTCCATACGCATTGTACATTTTTTGTATGCAGCGGAAGAAAATGTATACACATTTAATATTTTTCAAATGCATGATTAACATTTGAAAAAATGATTATTATTTTTACTTTTTCCATAAAACTGTAATTTTTTGTATACATCCGAAGCATTTTTCGGTACACATTTAACATTCTTCAAATGCAGATACATTTTTCAACATTTTTATATAAACTATTTTTTATAATAGATATATTCATAATACTTTGAGATACAAGACAAGGTAAACAAAACGGAAAAAAATCAGAAGGAAAATGTGAAAGAACAGAAGAAAAAAAATATGCATTGAAGGCCTGTGTCTGCGCTGGGCCGACCCAATCAAGCAGCTCCCTGAAGCGAGACGTCTTACTGCCTGACCCGATGTTGAGCGCATCGTCTCTGGCTCTGGGCCCTACGGTGATGAGTACAGGCTTGCACTCATATACTTTCGAAGGCGACATATATTAAGAAATGACTCAACTAAAAACATGATGTCAGATTCTTTTTTTTACAATGGCAAATTCATCGTTTCCTATGGCAATTTATATTTGCTGAGGATGGCAAATTTAGTTTGCAAGCATAGCAAATCCGCCTCTGTTATTTTATTTTTCAGAAAATTTCCGTTCTTGCGAAATAAATTAGACAACATAAATTGCCCTAAAAAATATTTGATTTGCCATGCTTAAAAATTCCATGGTAGATATTTAACCTTACCGTCAGAAAATGTGTACAATATATTATCTTACCATCAAAATCACAAGCCCTCCTATTTTCTAGAGCTACCTACGTCTTTATTTGTCACGACAATATGTCCACATTTTTTTAGAACAAAGGCTTTGAATTAACAAGTCTATCAACTGGCCAGGATTACATCAATCACCACTTACAGAAACAAAACAAAGCAACAACTAAAATGGTACATAGTGTTGTGCAAGCAGCTAACAGGCTTTCTATCATCAACAAGCAAAGATGGAGAAATTTAAGGAACATAATCAGCTTGAGGACGAAGAAGCCCTCCTTTGAGAGGAGGCCCTCACGTAGGGACACCAGCAGGCCTTGAGGAGACCCAACAAGTAGGATAGAGTAACTATGTTAGCTCCATGGGCTCCGGCCGAATCGGAGATGACCTCATCCATATCTGAAAAGGGGCTCCCAGCCCCCTCGCCTGACATGAGGTGCCGATCCGTCAGATGATGCAGATACTCCCCCAAGAGCAAAGGTGTACAGCCGACGCCATAGCCACTCGGAAGACCAAAACATGGCACCACCAACCCGCATTGTCGAGCTCAACAAAGAAAACATGGGCACTGTGAGCGAACCTACACGCGTGGAGAAGTAAATGCACGATGAGACTGCTAATGACAAAGCAACAATGGAGGAAAGACACGAAGGGACTTGGACGGCCCGACGACCGCAGATCAAACTTTCGAGCTCCCACCACCCCAGAATGGCCTAGGCTGCTACAGAGGGAACCCAATCCCCTGCTCAAAGACAGATGAACGCCAGACACCAACGGGTAAGTGGCCATGAGCTACCACAGAATAAGCGAAGAGAGGCACCACCAAGACACCGTGAACTCCAATCACACTACCGCTGAATGCCAACCAACCATGACGGGCCTACCACCGTCCCCTGCTCACGGAAGGCGGCACCTTCATGAAGGTGACGCCACCGCTGGCGTCGCTACTGCCCAATCTGAAGGGATTTGGGTTTTCACCCCGGTACACGAGCAAGGGAGGGAGGCAAAGGGGTAAGGGCTTGACGGCGCCTACATGTAGGGGACGGCGCCCGCAGGCATTACCGTCGTCGTGGCCGGCAGATCCGGCCTTGGATTTCTCCAGGCTCCATCTCCCCAGATCTCCTTCTGCAGACACGGCGCGGAAGACCAGGGGTGGCCGGAGATTATATCTGACCAGGGCCCCGCGAATGTTGGAGGAGGACGGCGTAAGATCCGAGGCGGGCGCCCCCGAGGCCATCGCGCCTCGCAGCCACAACCTGCCGCCTGTGCTGCCAAGGGGGATGGCCAGCACCAGCGACAATTGCAGGCTGGAGGCGTCGTCGCTCCACCTCTTGAGGCCGCCACCTCGGCTCCAAAGCCTCCTGCGTGCGGCAGGACAGACAGATCCCCGCCGCCACCTTCCCCGGCGGCCGCACGGGGCGTCCCCCTTCGATGACGGTGAGGTAGAGGAGAGAAGGGTGGAGCGGACGGCGGCGGGTTAGGGTTAGGGCCACCCGAGTCGCCCCTACGGGAGCGGCGCGGAGGCCCACATGTCCACATTTACAAAGGATTAATATAAACCACGGGTTATGATGCGCGAATTCCTTAGAGTACATCTCACACGTACGTGGTCTGCAAGTGACTAGCCAGGCTAGAAGCCATGCAAGTGGCCTGCGTCCATCCTGTGATGCTTTTGCATACTACTCCCTCCATTTTTAAATATAGATCTTTTTAGAGACTTCAACAAGTGATTACATACGGAGCAAAATGAGTGAATCTACATTCTAAAATATGTCTATATACATTTATATATGGTAGTCCATTTGAAAGCTCTAAAAAGACTTATATTTAGGAACGGAAGGAGTACGAGATTGCACAAAGATCACGTGCATGTACATTTATCAGCCAAGGGCGTCCATTTAGATTAGGTATTAGTTATACCTTCAGAGCCAGACTAGCACCGTTTAGTTGATGTAAATGGATTGAAATTTGTCATATTTAGATTAAATCCGGCCGTGCTTGAACGAACTTCATCCTGTTGGTTCGAACTGTTGTTAAAATATATGCAGCTATGATTGGATGCCGACTTTCCCCATCCATGTCCGCGGACGGGGACGCCGTGCTTGAATGAACTTCACCCGTTGGTTCGAACTGTTGTTAAAATGTATGCGACTATGGTTGGATGGTAATTTTCTTCGTCCATATCCGCGGACTAGTCCCTGTGTGTAGACGAACGGGGGAGACATTTACGGTCGCCCTCGGAGATGCCCTTACAAACTAAATTTGGCATGCACGCGCCAACATAAATTACCTTAAAAATATCCGATTTACCATACTTGAATATCTCATGTCAGATTTTTAACTTTACCGTTAAAAAAGTGTACGATAATAAAAAGCTACGTACGTCTTCATTTGTCTTGACCACACGTCCACATTTACGAAGAAATAATATAAACCTCAGATTACGATGCGCGAGTTCCTTACAGTACGTGGTCTGCTATATATATATATATATATATATTCAGCTTGGTGACGCATGCATTTGGACCATCCATTCAGCTGCTACGTACTCCCTCCGTTCTTAAATGTAAGTCTTTTTAAAGATTTCACTACGAACTACATACGGGATATATATATGGACATATTTTAAAGTATAGATTCACTCATTTTGATCCGTATTTTGTCCATAGTGAAATCTCAAAAGGACTTATATTTAGGAACGGAGGTAGTATATACTAGTACATTAATTCCAGCCAGGCTAGAAGCCATGCAAGTGTATGCATGTGCATGCGCCCATCCTGTGATCCTATTACAAACGATATTGCACAAAATATGTGTCTGCACGTGTATGCACGTGCATTCATCAGTCAAGGGCGTCCATGACCTATTTTTCAGGGATCTGCTTTGTTTGATCTGAGAGAGGCGTTTGGAGGTCATCCAGTTCAACCGGCCCTTTTATTTTCTTCCTAAATGTTCGTAATGTCTGCCCGGTAAAAAAAGTTGACCAAACAGACCCCTCACTTAGTCCCTAAACATCCAGACTGACTGGCACACCTCAATCGCGACCAACTGTAGGGACGATATGAGGGCGACCGGATGTGACCGGACACCCCGCTCCAGCTCATAGCGGTCCTGCCTGCAGCCAACCGAAGATCCTTCCTCTCTCATCTCTGCACATCGTGAAGGATGGAACGGCGTTGCGAGGTGGTGTGCTTCTGCTCCGGCGCGCGCGCCAGAGAGGAGCTGGATTTCAGTTCCACCTCGCCACGCGAGGCGAACGCCGACCGGCTTAAATAGCCGCGGGGCGACAAGCTTCTCTGTTGTTGCATAGGTCGATCAATTCCCGCTCTGTGAACAAGGTAGCTTGACACTAGATTGCATTTAATAAACCGATGATTGTTCATCGAGTGCCAAGTTCATCTCATTCATATACGTTGATATCCCTACTACAATGAAAGCAAAATTTAGAATTTTCATATACGTTTTTTGGCGGGTGAAATTGTTCATATAAGTTGATAGCCCATTCGACACATTGTGATTCAAAAAGAGCCGTGGGAACATCAATGTTCTGTTTGTGAAGGAGATATACCATGACTGTTAATCTTCTTTGCGATAAGCAGAGAAGATTAATAGTATCGCAAAGAAGATTAACAGTAACAGTCCATCTCCTTAACAAATGGTGCAATGATGACTGAAGCTTATCACTTTTGGATGACCCGATAATTTATACCAGTCGACTAGCTCCTCACGCGACGAGGTGGGACTAATTGAATGTCTGAAACCCGCCAACCCAATACAGATGTGGAAATCTTAAGTACAAGGTGGGACTAAACATGCGAAACCCGCTATCTTCGTGAGTTCCTGTGGGAGAGAGGAAGGCGAACAAGGGCGAGCGACCAGAGATCGAGACCTCCCACTTTGTGGTCAATCCAGAGATAGGGGTATGTTTGACATTTGTTGCAGGACCCACCTGACTGAGGGCAAAATAGCAAAGTTCAATGTAACATATGGCAATGGATCAATTACAATCTAAGGGGTGGCAAATTGTCAAAGCCCAAAGAAAGTTGTGAAAAAAAATATCAAAAATCCCGACATTAAATGCCCAATTCTTCCCGAGTAGGTCCAACATTTTCGCGCGCAAGGTTAGCATACGTAGCTAGAGAGTAATAAAGAGCGAGGAGGAATTTAATTTTAGTTTTCCCGATCTTTTTAAATCAAGTGCTTTATTTATCACCCATGAGAATTACAAGAGATATAAATACAATCATGAAAGATGGGAGGAATAAATTTCAACCAGAGACACCTCCTTCTTCCTCATAAGCCTGCTTTGAGCACCTATGGGGCAGCCTCATCAGCTTCACACCTAACATGTACCAAATCAAAACTCTTAAAGTCCATACTCAGATATGTGATTTTACGACACATAGATACCATGTCCTCTCTTTCATAACAAGCAAAGTTCCACAACTAAGAAGAATCTGGGTGTCACTTTTCACTATAAAGCAATGGAAGCACACATCAATAGCCAGCTTGACACCATCTCGCATCGCAAATTCTTCCATAGTGTGAAGAGGAAGTTGACCAAAAATCTCACGAGCTCAGATTTGCAAGAGAAAAGTCCACTTTACAGTCCTGGACTTGCCACTCGATTTAGGATTCAACTTTCAACTCCAAGGCCGGTTGTCCCACCCTCGAATTGCCACCTGGTTCAGAAATCGCCCCCCCCCCCCCTCACTCAATTGAACCCGGTTTTGACTCAGTTGACCAGTTTTGACCGTGTTGATTGCTGACTGGGCAACCCCATGCTAGCTTTCGAGTACCCAACTAGCTTTAACTGTTTTGTCTTGTTTGTATCTTTTACATTTTATTGGTCATAATAGTAATCTAAGTATATAACTCAAAACTAACTTCATGATATCACAGTTGGACTCATTGGTGATCTTTCCAGAATATTACTATCACACTCTTCTTCCGTTTATCCTCTTCATATCTCACTTTTGTTGTGTATGTACCCAACTAGCATTAACAGTCTAATGCAACACAGATTCAGCTAGCACTTGAAGAAGGGAATATAGTAGATTGCAAAGCTATATGGTTTAAGTGTATACCTCCAGGAGTGGTTTTTTAGGGGATAGGGACGTTTTGAGTGTTCAATAAGAACAAGGGAGATTACATATTGATCTAGTTTGTCGTATGGCAAGCTAGATACATACAAGGGAGTAGATCCCAAACGAATAAGTTAACTCAATACTTACATGGTTAATAACACAAACTCTAATAGCCCCCATCAATCATAACTTAATTGTAAGTTAGCTATGTGCAGATTGTGGAGGTCTTTAGAGGGTTATATAGACAAGTGTTATGATGATTGTAGGTGACTATGACTTGTATTTCTTTGAGCCAACTTGGTTCTTGGGCGGCATATAATTTATGTGGAGTAGATAGCATTGGATGGTTAGTGGCAGAAAAAATGAAGATACCAGTGAGGTGGGTTTGCTGCTTAGTTCCATTATCGTTTTTTGTCTTGTCGCGTTGTTACAGAGACTTGGTGGACTTTGTTTATTGATTGCTGATTGTTTTGGCTATATGTTTGTGTTGTTTCTTTTATCGATCATAACAATGAGCCATGTACACAACTAGCAAACCAGCTTAATTATAGTGCAATTAAACTCATCTTGATCTTTACGGAATTTATCCTCCTTAATCATACTACCACCTCCGCCCGGAAATATTTGTTAGAGAAATGAATAAAAATTGATGAATCTAGAACTAAAATACATCTAGATACATTCATTTTCTAGACAAGTAAACGTAACTAGTATCAGCAGTTTAATGCAGCAAAAAGGTTATGTATAACTATAATACATAATATATTAGTATCATCATTAAATAAATACATATGTTTTCATATTATGGGGGTGACTGACTAGATGTGGATGAATGAGCGGCATGGCAGTGGCACGGGAATGACTAGGGACCAGTCGACTGAGTTTGTTTTTGGGGTCAGTCAATTTTTTCCCCTGCCGTTGAATGCAATCTTCTTCTTCTACCTCTGAAAATATTGTTCATCGTCTTCCTCCTCCCGATCTCGATTTGAACCGCCCACAACCGTCGGCCGGACTGCCTGCCTCCTCCTCCCGTGGCCGGCGACGCTCCTGCGACCGCCCTCCCCTCAACCTCTCCCCACCACCGGTCTTGCCGTTGCCCCTGGCCATCCCTATAGCCCCACCCCGGCCATCTTTTTCTCCGGCGGAGCCCCACCACCTCGGTCACCCTGAACCCTAAAATAGATAATGGGGTGCCCCTTCCTTCCTTCTCCTTCCTTCATTCAAAATTCAGCTTGACTGACATGTAGCTAAACACACATAATATATAAAATATATTTTGCACTGGATAATGTGGGTACAATTGATTAATTAATGCAAGGAAAACAAAACACAGTGGATGGATCGGTTGTGGTCATAGACACACAGATGCAGGATCAGAAGGAGAAGGAGGAGCAACGCTGGTGGAGGTAGACGGTGCAGTCATCCTTGGGCACGATGGTGGGCATGTAGACCGGCTCGTCGCAGCCGTGGGTGGTGTGGCGCTTGAAGTCGACGACGGAGACGAAGAGCGCGAGGAAGAGGGCGAGGTGGTTGAGGGCGTAGCGCTGGCCTATGCACTGGTGCGCGCCGGCGCCGAAGGCCAGGAAGTTGCGCTTGAAGGCCTCGTCCTCCCGCCGCGCCTCCGAGAAGAAGCGGTCCGGGTCGAACGCCTCCGCCTCCGTGAACCCCTGGAACGACGACTCGTACACCGACGGGAACACGATGGCGCCCTTGGGCACCGTGTACCACTCCGTCAGCTGGAACGCCTCCGCGGCGATGTGCGGCACCAGCGTCGCCGGTGGCCGGTACCGGACCACCTCGCGCGCCACCGCGTGGGTGTACCTGAGCTGCACGAACTTGTCCGCCGTGATGGGCTCCCCTGACTCCGGCGACCACACCGCCGACACCTCGGCGCGCATGCGGGCCACCACGTCAGGGTGGGACCCCAGGGCGGCCACGGCCCAGCAGAGCGAGGAGGTGGACGCGTCCTGGGCCGCGAAGAGGAAGTCGAACAGGTAGCCCCCGAGGTCCTCGTCCGCGGTGTGCTTGGGAAGCGGCCGCCCCGCCGCCGCGGCCTCGTCCATCTCCTTCACCAGGCCCTGCATCCAGTAGTCGACCAGGCACTCCGGCTCGCCGCCGGCGCGCATCCGCGCCTTGCTCTGGCCGACGCACTCCGCGAGCGTGCGCACCAGCCGCCCCACGGCCAGCCTCGCGCGCCGGAACGCGAAGCCGGGCAGGTCAACGGGCAGCGCGATGACGCCCACGTTGAAGATGGCGTAGTCCTCGCCGAACCTCGCCCTCGCCTCCTCGGTGAGGTAGGGGCCCACGAAGACCGTCTGCGAGGTCTCCAGGTTCATGTCGCGGCAGGGAACCCGTATGGGCACCGGGGTCGTAGGAGACGTGTGGTCGAGCAGCCTGCGGATGTGGGCGAGGACGATGCGCTGCTGGATGGCGGCGTAGGTGGAGAGGGCGCGCGGCGTGAAGGTGGGCGCCATCCGGCGGCGCAGGTCCTTGTGCTCGTCGCCGAAGAGGTAGATGAAGTTGTGCTCGCCGAAGAGCTTCTTGCCGAAGGGGTGGCCGACGAAGTGGAAGGCGTCGGGGCGGACGTTGGCGAAGACGCGGTGGGACAGCTCCGAGTCGCGGACGAAGAGGATGAAGCGGCCGACCAGGAAGTCGGCAGCCAGCCCGGCGCCGGAGTCCCTGGCCCGCGCCGCCTGCACCTCCCAGAACCCGGTGGGGTCGCGGATCATGGGGACGATGCTGCCGAGGAAGGGCAGGACCAAGGAGGGGCCTGGGAGGACCCCCTTCTTGCGTTGGTACGACAGCTGCTCCACAAAAAAGTACAAGGCCACCGCCGCCGCCACCAACGGCGCCGCCGCCCGCACGCAGCCCATGAAATTGAAACCCACCGGCAGTGGCAGAGGGAGCAACTCCATCATCATCATCATCATCGATCCATCTCTCTCGATCCTGCACTTATAATACTTATATATAATAGTTAGAGAAGGGAGTGGGCCGGCTCGCCATCGGATCCTCCATCGATCGGAGAATATCTTTTCCTTGTGATATTTTTAAAAAATGCATAAGAAGATCCTCGATGATACTACTTGCTACTCCATCCGTTCTAAATATAAGCCTTATAAAGATTTCATTATAAACTACATACGAAACAAAATAAATGAATCTGTACTCTAAAATGCATCTATATACATCCGTATGTGGTTTATAGTGCCATCTCTATGAAGACTCATATTTAGGAACGGAGGGAGTACTTGCTTAATTTGTTCAACTACCTCTTATGTTACAATGCTTCGTTTTGTCCCTCAATTCTCAGAGGCACAAATAAAAAAACGAAATTTTAACTGCTCCTTATCTAAAGAGGAAATTCGGTACGCGGTGTTTCAGACGGAACACGATAAGCCTCTAAGGCCAGATGGTTTTCTAGCCGAGTTCAATCAAGTTTTCTGGGATGTGATTAAGGCGAACTTGGTATACTTGTTTGACCAACTGCATATAGAAAACCTTGATTTAATTTGTTCAAGTACTGAAGTTTGAAATCCACATCACACATGTGGTTAGCAATCTAAACAATACAAATGGTACCGGACCCTCTGCTCCCTCTCTGATTTCATCACTAGAGATCCTTGATACTTACTTAATTTGTTCAAGTACCTGACCCTTTGTTCATGTATGCAATGTAGGTTTTGCCTCCTGCTGGTTGATCTGAAAGAACCATCACTCACAATGTCACGGAGGATGAGGATAGCACCACCATCTGAGATGTGTCAAAGAGTAAATAAATTACGTAAAACCACTGTCTTCAGGGTCCAAGTCTGCTTCAAACCTTAAAGTTAGGACGCCGATAACACACATATGTTCAGAATTTTGGATGTTCGTGCCGAACGACCCCGTTCGGACTGGTAGTGGATGGAGCCGAACGAAACCGTTCGGACATGATCGCTTATCCCCCGAACGACCCAGTCAGCGCGCGACCGAGTCAGCTCGCGACCCAGTCCACGACGCGTGGCCAGCTGAATCAGGCAGGTGATCACCAAACATCCAGAAAACACGATCATCACCCTCTTCCATCCCTCCCGATCCCCTCGCAGTTCCTTCCTCCTCTCCATCGCCGGCATGGCTCTCCGTGAAGTTTCCATTTAAAGATCTGCCGATCTGTAGTCTAAATTGAGCTGCCAACCAGGTTCTCCTCCTCCATCCCCACCCGGTTCCCTTCACAGTTCCATCCCGCTCTCCATTGCAGGACATTGATTTCCATGAAGTTGCCATGGCAAGATCTGGCAACCTGTAGCCCGAATTGAGACGCCGACCAGATGAATCCCTTGTCCCTCCCCCGGTTCCCTTCACAGTTCCTTCCTCCTCTCCATCACCGGCATGGCTCTCCGTGAAGTTGCCATGGGAAAGATCTGGCGACCTGTAGCCCAAATTGAGCCGCCGGCAAGATGAATCCCTTGTCCCTCCCTCCACATCCCCGATATCATACATTGATCTCTTCCCCCTTCCCCTCAACCACTGATGTGTATGAAAAAATTGCCATGGCAAGATCTGGGAATACGTAGATGAACGCAGCC
>NC_041387.1:678825454-678847097 GCF_002162155.2 Triticum dicoccoides
CATTCAATGGGGGAGAGGGGAGATAGATGGATGGGGGGGGGGGAGGTGTGGGGTGCTTGATACGAAATGGACTATCACACGGATATTGCTGTGTGTGTGGTACTTATCTTGCCACATGTAGGTAGTGGTGGTAGAACTAAGACTAGGAAGGCAGTAGTCGATGTATTCTTTTGTGACATGTGGTTGGCAAAGAAAATCAGGAGTTGTCATCCCTGAGGATTTGATATTGCTATGATGTAGGTGGTCACCCCTGTTGTTGCCATGTGCTTCATGTGGTTGTTGCCATGTGCATCATGTGGGTGTTGCCATGTGCATGATATGTTTTGTTGTCATGTGCATGATGTAAATTGTTGCCATTGTGTGGATGATGTAGTTGCTGCCATTTGCAAGATATAGTCGTTGCCATTTGCATGGTATGGTTATTGTCATCTGCATGATATAGTTGTTGCCATCTGCATGATGTAGTTTGTTGCCATCTGCATGATGTAGTTTGTTGGCACGTGATTGCACGGTACAGTTAATACATGTTAGAGGCATGTACGTTCAAATTTGATTATATTGGTCTGGTTGTGCAGATCGAAAAAGGAGGGCAAGGAATGGATCCGGGAAATGGTGGGAATCCTTGGTTCTACAATTCTTTACAAGCACCGTCATGGGATGTGCATGATTATGATGAGCTAAACTCAATTGGCCCTTTGTTGCCACTATTACAACAGTACTTGGACGCAGGTACAATGTTCGTTCTGAAAAGAAAAATAAGAGAAAATAAGTGCACCATGATTGTGAAAAAAAATGAAATGCTTAATATGGACCAGTGTAAAAACTCAGGGGCATTGGGTGGAAGCACACATACTAGATGTGGATGGATGAATGGTGATGGAGAGCCTAGCGAACTATCACACCCAAGGAATCAGCTGCAGATACATGGCTCATTTACAGGATCGGGATTAGTCGACCAACTGACATCAGGTGCAACCGCATCTATGTTGAGTGCGAGTAAGTGTAAAACCATAAATAACATATGCTTCTGCAAAGTACGCATGCATTTAGATCAATAAAAATGAAAAATGGCCAATGAAGAAAGTAAAAACAGGGGAGGTGAAACAAAATGTAAAGAGTGTGCAGTTTTAGAAAGAAAGCATAGTAGTTGCCATATTGCAGTCACAAAATAAGTTGTCATTCGTATTGCCATTGAGCTGTCAGTTGTAGTATGCGAATGTGGAGTTATATCACATGGTGGAACATGCCAGAGTATGAACTATCTTTAAAATAAAAAAAGATTGTGTATTGAAAATGCCATGATGGTCTAACTGTGGTTGGAAATGTTGAAGGTACGTTTATGCATGAGTGAAGCTGCCATGTGTAAAACAGATGAACTTGCTATGTGTTAAAAAATAACTTGCTGTCTGCCAAAGCTTCATGTTTAGTAGAATTTATTTAATTGTTAATGGTGCCTAGGTCATGTCAATAACATGATAAAAATGTTTGATGAATAATTTGTGTATGAATAAAATGCAGGGATTCCGGATGCAGCTAATGCCACTTGGGGCGCACTGTCTATTCCGGAGTCGCATGCATACCAGACTTCTCAACCGAACTACACTGGGCAGACTGTCGTTCGCAAGGCAGGCACGTCGAGAACCAGAAGAAACAACAGTCTTGGATCTGATGTGAGCAACTCAAGAGCAGATGACTCAAACTCGGATGCGGAGATAGTTGGTGAACATGAGGATGAAGATGAACAAGATGATGATCAGGGAGAGGATGAGACACATGAGCATGAATATGAAAAAGATGATGATGGGTTAGAGGATGAGCTGCAATCTTCACTAGCACCACCAGCACCACCTTATCTGCACATGAAATTTGCTACATTTGAAGATGCAAAGGAATACTACCAGAGTTATGCAAAGTTCCATGGTTTTGTAGTATACACAAACCACCGCAGAAAACTAGTAAAAACAGGAGAGTACAATAGAGCTGAGTTGAGGTGTTTCAAGTCGAGAAAGAACCATAAAAAAGGGGGGATGGTCCAGTCATCAGAGAGCGGCGAAGAGACATCATGGTCAAAACAAATTGCCCTGCCAGGATGAAGCTGAACGTCGTAGGGGCCTGGTGGGTGGTAACAAAGTACGTGGGATGTCACAACCATGAAATGATTAAGAAATTTGACCTGGTTAGGTTTCTGAGTGCTCACCGTGGATTCATGCCAGATGAGCAGCAATTTGTGAAGTTGCTCCATGATTGCAACCTCCAACCTGGGAGAATGGTCCACATTCTATCAATGATACACAACAAAACAAGGAAGCTCAGCAGCACGCGTTATCTTCCTTCAGATGTGGTTAAGCTGGTGGCAAAGTATCATAGGGAAAGTCAACTGATGGACATGGAGGACACAATTGCATACTTCAAGGAAAAAGAGAAAGAATATCCTGATTTCTTCTACAAAATGAAGCTGGACGAGGAGGACCGCGTGGTTAACATGTATTGGATAGATGGTGCAGCGTGCAGGACATACAAGCACTTTCGTGACTGTGTGTCCTTCGATGCTACATATCTGACCAATATGTACAAGATGCCATGTGCTCCATTCATTGGCATAAACAACCACAACTAATCGCTGCAGTTTGGGTGCGGGTTTATTAGGAACGAGGATGCTGGTAGTTATATTTGGCTCTTCAAAACTTTCAAGGAATGCATGGGCGGGCTTGAACCGACGAACATCATAACAGACCAGGATTTCGGTATGCGTGCAAGTATTAAGGAAGTGTTCCCTAACACAATACACATGCACTGTAGGTGGCATGTTATTAAGAAAGCAGAAGAAACATTGGGTCCCTTTTTGCTGAAAGACCAGAAGTGCACAAAGCATTTGAATTGTGTGTTGACCACAGTTTGACACCGGAAGAATTCGAGCAAAGCTGGAAAGCAATGATAGATAAATACCAGGTTGAGGACAACGAAACACTACAAAACCTTTGGGAGAAGAGGAAGTTCTGGATGCCAGCTTATTTCATGCAGTGCTTCTACCGCTTTCTGCAAACTACCTAGCGTAGCGAAGGTTTCAACGCAGTGCTGAAGAGATATGTGAACCCAGGGAACTCAATTCTTAGGTTTGTGCAGCAGTACAATGCAATTCAGCAGAAAATTTTGGCTGCTGACACTACTAGGAAAATGCTTATAGATAGAAGTTTACCAGTAGCGCCTGTTTAAGACCCCACGCTACTAGTATTTACGAGTAGCGCAGTGCAGAAAACACGCTACTACTAATATATAACAGCAACATTTGTTTGCTTGGGCCGCGCTACTATTACATGGGCCGCAGGGCAAAAACAGTAGCCCACTTAGCTGTAGCGTTTGTTTTGAACGGGCGCTATAGCTGGTGGGCTTAGCAGTAGTGCCGGCCTCTAACCAGCGCTACTGCTAGAGCAAAAGAAAACCGGCCTGAGCACCCCCGCACCCCCTCACTCTCACAATCGATCCCCTCTACCCGCCGCTGCCGCCGCGGTTAGGGTTCATCCCCTGCCGCCTCACCCCCGTCAACGGTGCCATGGGCCGCCACCACGCGCGGTCGCCTCTCGCCTCCTCCGACGCTCCAGCCCCGTAAGTCCCCCTCGATCTCCTCCTTCCCACGCGCGCCACACTAGCTAGGCTCCAATCGATTTGCCGTGGCGGCTCTCCACCATGTTTTAGGATTTAGGGATTGCACGGTGTCTCCGCGCTTCGATGCGACATGTTCCAGGCTTGTTTCCTCGCGTGATTGGGGAGAGAGTAGAGAGAGGGGTTAGGTGAGAGAAGTAGAGGCTTTTTGTTGCTCAGGGAAACTTAGGAGAGAGTAGATAGAAGTAGCTAGAGAAGTAGAGGCTTTTAGCACATATAATTGAAACTTGGGTTTCAATTCTTGGCTGCTACCCCTGGAGCAGTGGTGGTGGCGGCGGTGCCTACTATTATAGGGTTTAGAGAGGGGGCGTCCATGTCATGCCTTTTCCGGAGAGGAGCCACGGGCGGCGTCGGTTGTCGTGCAGATGATAGGCTTCTGCAATGGGAATGATTATCCATCATCTGTGGTTGTGTGAATGCCTCCACACGCTCAAGTTTGTCGATGGTGGTCGTAGGATCGGCTCCCCTTCTGAAATGGTGCCATGGGAGCTTTCGAGATATGCTCCTAGAGCCCTGGTGTCGTCTAGGGCATGATTTCGCAGTCCACAATTGAGCGGGCAAACCGCATCTTCCAGGGCTAGCGCGCTCGTCCTGAAGATGGTGTGCTGGCGGGAGCTAGCAGCTAAGCTAGCTAACGTGATCGGCCGAGGACGAGAGCGTACCATCGTATCACGTTGTCACGATACGTGACTATTGTTTCCGGCATTTAGGATCATTTATGTAGTACTTGTAACTACTTGTTATTCCTCGCTGGAACAACCATAGTGCTCAACCGTAGAATCGTGAGCATTTTTTTAGCTCTGATATGACAACAACGGTTGAGGGTTTCAATTCTTGGTTGCTCCCACTAAATTGTTTGTTGATGCATATAAAGATATGACCAAGAAGCCCTCACTGCTATGTGGTTTCATGGAAAAATCAATGGTTGATTTGATACTCTTTTTGAGGTTGAAGAGAGTATCTGTATGTGGTGATGCTCAAATTGCCAAGTTGTTATGATGCTGTTAGTGAGCCCATTTTGGTAAATTTCAGGAAAAGAAAACACAGGTAGACAGAGAGTTGTATCTGATCGAAAGGGGGGGGGGTGTTTGCCTTTTATAGTTTTAATTATTGTGCATCTGATGCCAAAGGTGGAATGAATGTTTACTTCTTGTGTTTTGGAAGATTCTAAGCTGGTTCAACTTTTGGATGTGGGAATAGACAAAGTGTTCCCCTGGACTAAACTTTATGTTTACTTTTTAGTTGTTATTTTGCTTGCCATGTGAACTCTATGAAAACTTTATGTTTACTCTTTGGATCGTTAATCCTTTAATCATATTGCTTTAGGGAAATGGCGCTACCACCACCACCACCATGTCGACTGTGCAAGTCAAGGTGCGCCAGCAGCCTTGCAACTGGCACACTGTTCAACATCTACTTCGAGTCTAGTTTTCTTCATGCGGCAGTAATAAATTATATGAAACTAGTAACTACTATTTTGTTTTTAGTGTTATTGGCATTAATGCATCATGTATATATCATTTTGCTTTTTGTACACAGATCGTCCCATGCAATATGAGGTCACAATTCAACAATCTGACCGGAGACTCTGTGACCTTTGAGGCTCCTGGGGCCCCTACACTATGGAGATTGAGAAAGGACAAAAGATGAAGCAGGTGGGAGGAGATGGATGGGTCCGTTTCATCGCCCACATGCGTATCACCGGTGGTGAGTTGATCAACTTCTCCTTCAGAGCTGAAAGACCCAAGCTGGCCGTGATTTATGTCAACAAAGGAGAATATTATGAGGATGATGAGGATGATGACGACCCACTCGGTGATGCCATCATAGCTCAGAGAATGAAGTTGAGCGAGGAGGAGGTGTGCAACCTATGGGACATCATTCCGCCACGTGCTGACTTCGTCGGGGTGCCATTCGTGACCCGCCTAACAAGTACCATGGTTGATCGGCATATCATGGTATGTTGCATTTACTGTAGTTTTTAGAGTAATTTGATGATATGCTTTATTGTTATACTTGGTGTGGAGTCCGATGATATATATGATTAGTGAATCTTATATGCTTTATTGTTATACTTAGTGTAGAGTCCGATGATATATGTACTTAGTGTAGAGTCCGATGATATATATGCTTCGTGTAGAATCCAAAAAACTTCGAATAGTGTAGAATCCATATATACTAATTAGTAGAATTCATGCTTAGCAGAAATGTAGTATTGTCTTTTGATAGTGTAGAATGTGTGAGGCTACTTATTAATTGATATGTTTTTCTTATTCAGAAATTGCCAAAGAGCCTATCTAAGAGTTGTGGTATCAAGCCTGATGAAGAAGGCTCTGCTGGAATAGGCCTTACCGCAAGGGGCTCCGTCACCACTTGTGCGTACAGCGTGGACACGGGCGGTCGCACACACTTCAACTCGGTTGGGTGGAAGAGCTTCCTCGTCGGCAAGAATCTTCATGTTGGACAGGCAATCCTAATTAATATCAGGAACACCCATCGCCCAGGCTTGAGGATGATGGTCGTCATCGATATCATCTAGAACTACATATGCATGCGTGTGGCTGTTGAACCATATATATGCTAGTATGACTACCTAGTAGACTTATCAACTATGATCTATCCATGCATTGTTGACTACTATATATGAGTTTGTGAGATTGTGTGGTTATATTAAATGTGGTACTGTCGTTAATGTTTGTGAGATGGTTCTGTGAACTTAGTTTATTTGCACTGGACTTGTCTTGATTTCCATGAATATTGCACCTGACTGCTTTTTTTATTTTTTATTTCTATTTACCTAGTTGTAGCACGGGGAGAAAATAGGGCGCTACTACTACGTGATGATAGTAGTAGCGTTGGTGGAGAAAGAGGCGCTACTACTAAGTATTTTAGCTGTAGCGCTTGTATAGAAACACGCTACTGTTAAATAATAGCTGTAGCGCCCTAGTAGTAGCGCGGGCGCCCGCTCTATTGGTATGTAAAAAACCAGCGCCACTAGTAAGGTTTTCTCTAGTAGTGTGAGCTACAAGCATTGGCAAACACAGCTCTAAAGAACCCAAGGATGCTAATGTGCAACCCGTTGGAGAAAAAATGATGAAGGTTTATACCCGACAACTATTCTACAAGTAAGTTTTTTTATATTCATGGTTATCGGGGTTTAAAAAAAGTTGGTTCACTTAGTAGTTTTAATTTAGTTGCCATGTTGGGTGTACAAGTGCTTGACGTGCTTGTTTGGAGAACTACTTGCCATGTTGGGTGTACATGTACTTGTCATGCTGGTTTAAATAGTAGTTACCATTTTGGTGTTCGAATGACAGATGCATGGCAGATGAACACTGGTTAGAATGGACACTTATTGATCTTGCCATGTATGCATGACTTAAGTTGCCATCATCTAGCAGTAATAGTTGCCATGTTTGCAAAAGACTTATCTCTAACTTGCCATGTTGTGTCTAAAACTTATTATGATTTTATCAGTAAACTTGTGCCATGTTTTGCATGGTACAAAGTTGCCATGCTTGCTCTAACAAATAAATCTTGCCATGCTAGTTTAAACAGTAGTTACCATTTTGGTGTTTGAATGACAGATGCATGCTAGATGAACACTGGTTAGTATGGACACTTATTGAACTTGCCATGTGAACTTGCCATGTATGCATGACTTAAGTTGCCATCATGTAGCAGTAATAGTTGCCATGATTGCAAAGACTTAGCTCTAATTTGCCATGTCGTGTCAATGAAACTTGTTATGATTTTATAAGTAGACTTGTGACATGTTTGCTGTAACAAATAAAAATTTCTGTAACAAATAAAACTTGTCATGCTTTTAGCACTAGGAAAATGCCATGATTGCATGACTTAAGTTGGCACTAGTGGTAAGGCTTGAAATGATTCCGTCAGTAAAGTTGCCTTGTTTGTATGACTTAAGTTGCCATACATGCATCACTGGAGTTGCCATGTGTGATTCACTGAACTTGCAAGGAGTGCGTCAGTAAGGACGCGCATGTATTTAGCTATTTTAGGGTGAGCTAACTTATAATGCAAAATAATAAGAAACTGCAGGTTCCAATGGGAGTTAAGGCTGTCAATCGGTTACACCGTGTTTCAAGTCGGCGACTTCACGTACAAGGTGTGCACCATGCGGTACATGTCAGACTCAGAAGCCGAAGACCCGGACAAGGGAAGAACTACATGGTGACGTCATACATAGAAGAAGGGACGTATTACTGTCAATGTTGCAAGTTTGAAAGAGACGGTGTGATCTGCTGCCATATTTTAAGGGTAATGGACATGAATGGCGTGAAACAGGTGCCACCAAAGTACATACTTGAGCGTTGGTCTTGGAATGCAAATGAAGCACTCTGCCCGCATGGCTCACAAAAAAATTCTTGCGGAGCATGAAGATGGGCCCAACACAACTATGGAAATAGTCAGGCGTGTGGTGATGACAAGGAGATTTACCAACATAGCAGATGATGCTTGCAAAAATGATGTGATGAGTAGAGCAGTTGAGAGGCACACAAACGCGCTAGAAAGGGAACTGGACTAAATCAAGAAGAGAATGGAGGAGGAGGCACTACATCGATTCCCCCCAAAAAAGAGTGCTCCTACTATGTCAACAGGGCTATCGACGGAAAACTCGGAGGTTGGTTCTGGCACATCCAACATGCACACGCACGTGAGGAACCCTCCAAGGACAGTCACTAAAGGGAAACCAAAACAGATAAGATACAAGTCAGCACTCGAGATCCAAGCAAAGCACAAGAAGCCTAGAAAGAAGACAGCGACAGAAGCTTGGGCTACTTAGAAAAGTGAGACAACTAGCAGGCTATGTGTGTTAAAAATTTGGAATGATTAGGCGTATTGTAAGCTGTAGGTGCGTCCACGGCAATTTGGTGACGTTTACCGTTACAACTTAAAAACATCATTGTCATATGGAAAATACATGAAAGTTGCCATATTGCTACAAAAAATGTAGTTAGTTAACTATGGGAAAGAGCACAAGAAAGCTTGGGCTACATGAAAAGTGAGACAACTAATGGGGTGTGCGTAGGGAAAATTTGGAATGATTGTGCTCATGGTAAACTGTATGTGCATCCGCATCAATTTGGTGACATTTAGCATTTCAAATTAAAAAACATCATTGTCATGTGAGTAGACATGAAAAGTTGCCATGTTGCTTACAAAAATGTAGTAAGTCCACGCTGGAAAAGATGAGAGACTTTTGAGGAAAAGGTGCCATTCCATTGCAACTATGATCGACGTAAAAAATGAAGAGCTAATTGTAATAGTGTTGCATCGAACAACTGATGTTTACTTGACATTTTGAAGAAACGAGACAGTCGTGACAATGGGCCTTTATGGAACAGAAAACTACAAAAACTGACTCCCTTATAAGTAGCCATATGATCTAAAAGTAATGTAACGAAAAAAACAAAATGTAAGCACAAGCGTGATAGGATGCCCCACTTACGGGGAACGAGGTCTGACATTGAAGTTATGTGTTGACAAAATACAAGCACAAAGGGTTCGTGACACAAACAATGGTCTTGTGCAGTTACAATAACGATAGTGATAAAAAAAGAAAACAAAGGACAGGTAAATAGGGACACAGTACCTTACATTCATCCGAACATAGAATGTATGTACTAAGGTAAAAAAACTAGTGTTTCATTATGTTGTGCAGTCACTGGTATCTCTTGATAGCAGCTTAATGTCAGACTCCAACCAAGCCAGTGCACCCTCCCGCTTGTTGAAATCAACATTTGTGACCTAATTCCACAAATAAATCTTCCTAAGCTCTGCGACTATTTCTTTGTTCAAAGTTGGCACCTTCCTGCCTTCCCACTTAGCAAGGTATTCGAGGATGTAGACACCGCAGTTGTAGCTGGTTTCAGTGAGCAATATTGAAAGAAGGTGAAAATAAATAAATAAATAAATAAATAAGAAGTTGCCATGCTAAAAAAGCACAAAATATGGTACGAAGGTTCTTGTGGCATGGTTTGTAATGGAAAAGAGGATTTTGTATGATGACTAAATAACAATTAGTTCATGTGTGGTAGTGAAAAGGTTGCCATGTTGAGCTAGTTGAAAATGACATGGTTGTGAGAAATGTCAGCAGCAAAGTAGCAAAAATGTTGCAGAAAAACAGTTAAAAAATGAATTTGATATATTGAACAAATGAAGTTGCCATGCAAAGTAGGTAAGGAAATTGGCATTTTGTATGTAGTATATTAGTCATAGTCAACAAACAGGGGGAAAGTGTCGTCGGAGGGGTGTGTGTGAGCATGTTGTGATGTAAGTGTTGATGGCAGAAATTGCCATGCCCTAGAAATGAAGTTATGTCATGATGGGTGATGAAGTTGCCATGCAACATGTAGTGAAACTGCCATGGTCCTTCGACTAAAATTGCCATCAGAAAATAGTGAAGATGCAAGTTGGATTGACATGCGTTGAGAAAAAGTTGCCGTGATCGACACAATAGAGGTGCCTACGAAAAGAACAAAAACAGAGGAAAATGACATGTAAAACTATGTGAAGTAGCCGTGCACATGAAAAAAGAAAAGAAGGGCAGAATCTTATGTGTTTCCCTGCTTTGTAGACTTCACATACTGGATAGGGAAATCTTTGATCTGGACCTTGGACCCACTGTATTGACGTGCCTAGGTTTCCTTCAAGTTGTTGACGAAAAACTCTACGTGGGAGTGAAGCAAATCGTCATCTCCTGAACGGATTGAGTCAAGAACATCGAAACATTGCTTCGCCAAGCTGATGAAAATCATGTAGTAGTGACCAACTTTGTCGTGTGGGTCATTGGGAGCAAGCTCTTGGAACAACGCGAACATCACCTGCACATTTCACATAAGAAATGTCAAAAATAAAAGAACTGTAAGGAATAATTAACAAAAAAGGAGATAATACTAAAGTAACATGTGTGTGACAGTGGGTGAAGGAGGTAACGGGATGCAACACGTTGAACATATGGTACAAGCAAAAAAAGCGGCAGTAAAAAAGGGTTTCAAAAACGAAAAGGGAGGGTACATACAAATTTCTTCAGTGTGAGCTTGTATTCACCATGCTGGGCAAACGCTTTACGAACTTCTTTATGAGAGAAGTCGCCATAAAAAATTCTCCTGGTGATGATTGTGTTCATGATGATCTTATCGGGATGGATGTCAATGTGGCCGTTGATGAAGCCAATACCCACGACGATAACATTCCGGGATAGTTTATCGGTAGGCATTAGGGACTCAACGAGATCATCCATGTGAACAAACGTATCATGGCAGTCGATGACCTTAGTTCTGTCCAAACATGAGCTGAAATAAATGAGCAATCGAAATATAAAAGAGTGATGCACATGAAGAAGGATGTGAACTAAAAAAGGGTGGGAGAAAAAAATGGAGGATGAGAAGAATCTTACTCTCTGATTGCATTCATATGCTTGCTATTGCTTCGCACATTTCCAAAATGCCTCATGATATTATAAAGTGTTTGTTGTTGCTTTGTGGCCTTTATTGGAGGTTCAGAGTCCACTTACGAGGGAGGTTGCACAACCCTTGCCTGCCAAACAGAACTTGGGGTGACACTGCTGTGCACATCATCAGAAGTGGTAGCATGTACAACAACTTAGCTAGAAGGGGCGTGTGTCCAATTTTTATTCCTCAGGACCACATCCTGCTCCATCTTGCAAAGCGCTTCATCCATTGATGATTATATCTCCACAGGGTGATCCTTCATGTGGTAAACAATCATGTGAGGAAGGCAATTTGTAAACGACCAGACAGTTAATAGAAAATAGGGAGATAAATAGAAGAATGGAGAACAGAGTAAATCGTGTGAGCATTGCCAAAAAAAAGTAAGTTGCCAACACAATAATGACATGTGGATGATACCTTGAATAATAGGCTCGGTAAATTTAAGAGCCTTCCTACCATCAACAATTGGCTATGCCATCATTTGGACCGGCTGGGATGGGAATGCATATGAGACTGGAATAGCATCTACTGGCTCATTTGGTTGGATCAAATCAAGTCCGAGACCTGAATGGTGGTGGCATGAAAGCCATAGGGTGCGTACCCTTGCGCTCATTCTGCTTTTGAACCACACCAATAGACACTGCCAGTGGAGATAAATCAACAAAGACATCGTTGTCAACTGATCCGGCATCCTTAGGTTTTGCAGTGGGACGGGGAGTCGTGTGCGCAATATCAATAACCACCTTCTTGGCTGTCTCTTTTATAGGTCAACTCTGGATTGTAAGGAACCCCCATGTGCAGTGGGACATGTGTGTGCTTGAGCGTTGGATTGGCGAGAATCTTTTCTTCGTGAGAGACTATCGATTGCTAGACCGTTCCACCTGCAAGTACGTTCATTTGAACTGGATCGTCGGTCTTGCCCTGAGGAGCAGGCGGGAACAAGGTTGAAGTAGACATGTACCCTGTGTCCTGATCATGCACATTGCCTGACTGATCAGCTCTTTTCCGAGGGCTCTTCCTGGTACCCGCTGCCTGTTTTGCTGTTTTCTTGTCGGCTACGTGTGGAGCAGCTTTGGAAACAATGTGTGGAGGATTAGTGCGATCGTGGGGTCCATCCCGATGTGCTTGTTGCGTGACTACCGGACCCTTATTTTCCATAGCAGTTGCGGCGGCCATGCTTGTGCAATCTTCACCTGCTGGGCGACCTTCCTCAGAAGCATCAGTAGTAGTGTTTGCTGCATGCACGTTAGGTTGTTGCGTTTCGTGTGCAGGATCAGATAGTGCTTGGTGATACGTGCAGTTTGCATCATGCTTTTTATATCAATGTTTATTGCATTATGGGCTGTCATTACACGTTATTCACAATACTTATGGCTATTCTCTCTTATTTTATAAGGTTTACATGAAGAGGGAGAATGCCGACAACTGGAATTCTGGACTGGAAAAGGAGCAAATGTTAGAGACCTATTCACACAACTCCAAAAGTCCTGAAACTTCACGGAGAATATTTTTGGAATATATAAAAAATATTGGGCGAAGAAAGCACTAGAGGGGGGCCACGTGCCATCCACAAGGGTGGAGAGCATGCCCTACCCCCCTAGGTGTGCCCTCCGACCTTGTGGCCCCCCTGGCAGGCCCCCGACGCCCATCTTCTGCTATATGGTGTGTTTTGACCTGGAAAAAAAAATAAGAAGGAAGCTTTTGGGACGAAGCGCCACCGTCTCGAGGCGGAACCTGGGCAGAACCAATCTAGGGCTTCGGGAGGGGGAAATCATTGCCATTGTCATCACCATCGATCCTCTCATCGAGAGGGGGTCATTCTCCATCAACATCTTCACCAGCACTAGCTCCTCTAAAACCCTAGTTCATCTCTTGTATCCGATCTTTGTCTCAAAACCTCAGATTGGTACCTGCAGATTGCTAGTAGTGTTGATTACTCCTTGTAGTTGATGCTAGTTGGTTTATTCGGTGGAAGATCATATGTTCAGATCCTTAATGATAATTAATACTCCTCTGATTATGAACATGAATATGCTTTGTGAGTAGTTACGTTTGTTCCTGAGGACATGGGAGTAGTCTTGTTATAAGTAATCATGTGAATTTGGTATTCGTTCAATATTTTGATGAGATGTATGTTGTCTTTCCTCTAGTGGTGTTATGTGAACGTCAACTACACACTACAAAAAAATACACTTCCGTGATGATACGTGTTTGTCACAGTAGGTCATGTTTTTTGTCATGCATGTACATCCATGACAAATTTATGACAGAATCAAGATAGTCATACCTGTGCTGTCGTAGAAGTGTTCGATGACATTACCAAAATTATCATCACAGAAGTGTCCACTTCCATGACGATAAATCGCGCGTCACAGAAGTGCTTTCGTCAAGGGTGACCGACACGTGGCATCCACCGTAACGGAACGCCGTTAAGCTATTGGGTCGGGTTTTGGATCCGATAACCCGTTAACAGCCCCGACCAATGGGGATTTTCCACGTGTAAAGTCATCATTGGCTGGAGGAAACACGTGTCGGCTCACCGTTGGGAAAGATGTCATCCACTCATTGGACAGAAGGCGCCTATGATATGTCGACATGTGGCACGGCCAATCAAGTTTAAATAGGCCGGCCCAACTAAAGGCCCACAAGATTTGGCGGCCCATAATGGGCCGGCCCAGTTAAAGGCCCACGAGATTTTGCGGACTATAATGGGCTGGCCCAGCTAAAGGCCCACAAGATTTCGCGGGCCATAATAGGCCGGCCCCGGTAAAGGCCCACAAGATTTTTGTGTGCCATAATGGGCCGACCCAGGTAAAGGCCCACAAAATTCTTGTGGATCATAATGGGCCGGCCCAGCTAAAGGCCCACGAGATTTCGCCGACATTAATGGGCCGGCCCAGCTGTAGGCCCACAAGGTTTTGAGGACCCTAGTAGGCCGGCCCATTAACTGGCTGCCATGTTTTGGGCCAAATGCCGGCCCATAATTGATCCGGTCCATTAATGGCCTGCCATGTTCCGGGCCTAGTAATGGCCCATATAAGACCCGGCCCGTTAAAAGCCTCCCACTTTCTGGGCCAAATCACGGCCCAGATCAGGTCCGGCCCTTTAAGAGGCTTTGGGCTCAATTATGGCCCATATCAGATTCAGCCCATTGATTGGACGCTATGCTTTTGGGCCCACTTGCTAAAGGGCCATTTAGTAATTCGGCCTGATATTAGTTTTGGCCTGTTAAGGGCCCATTTGACATATCGACCCTATATTAATTTCGGCCTGTTAAAAGCCCGTCATATAGTTGGGCCTAACTACGGTCGGGTTTGCATCCGGCCTGCTCGCAGCCGATATCTGATTGGGCCAAACAAGGTCCAAGACAACTTTGGCCTATTAAAAGCCCGTGAATTGATTCGCACAATCATGGGCCAGGGTCCATTTCGGGCTGCCGCCGGCCCGTGAGCTATTCGACACGTTTCAGGCCCAGCCTACTTCTCAGCCTCCTAAAAGCCCATTAAGTTTTCTTGCGAAAAGAGGGCCGGGGGTTAGTCGGCCTATTAAAGGCCCGAATCTACTAGTGGGCCAGTTTGACGGGGCCCATGATGCGGATAATACATCGTGATTGCATAATGGTCTAATTATGTACCGTAATTTTATGGTTTGGCCGGTTTACTACGAAGACATGATATATATATATATATATATATATATATATATATATATATATATATATATACAGTAAAATAACTGCAGCATCATGAATAAGAAAAAACCTAGACTATACAATAAAGAAATTACGGCATATTACATCCACTGGGCATCAAAGTTCGCCACTATGATAATAAAGCACAAGCAGACAGCAGATTACATACACTGGGCATCAAAGATCGCCACCAGTGCAAATAAACACGCCGATAAAATAATATACAAAACCGACAACACTTCAATGGAGTTCAAGAAAGGTTAGCCCTTCTGGGGAGCTGCAGCGCAAGCAGCTGAGCAATATGATGAGACTGCGCTTGTTCAACACTTATATCTTCCTCACTCTGAAAGATAAACAAGCAGACATATGACAGGTTTTGCACATAAAAGTATCAGTGCTGACAATTCATGACATTTCTTACTGACGAATAAAGTGACACAGTTTAAAATTGCATTAACACAATATGGTATTGTTCAGGTCAAGACATGGCAGGAATTGACATTGTGAAGGAGTTGGTAGCTTCACGACTACCACTGGATTACAGATCAAGAACTCATAAGTATCAATGGTTAGTGTGCTGTCAATTCCCATTTCAGATTGGCAAATAAAGAGGCGGTTTAAATAATAGTAGAATGATATGACATTATTCATAGTTAAGACATTGCAGAATATGACACTGTGCTGTAGTGGGTAGGTTCACCACACCACTGGATTACGGATGAAGAATAGAAGCATACATGCAGTGCAAAAGAAGATCACTTGCTCTGTATAGTTTAATTTACATGGTATGAAGAAGGAACTTGGTTGTACAACTGAAAACTTAAATTGAGAAGGAAAAACTTTTGTTTATGAACTACATAATAAACTTTAAACATGCAATTTGATGCAAACACCAAAAATAAACAGTTGTTGCAAAGTTTGAAGGCTTGAGAAGGACAAACTTACATTACTGGTGAAGAAAGGCTCTATAAAGCCCTTGTCCATGCTGATGGGGGGGGGGGCAATTCAAGAAGTTTAGCACATAATGTTCTTCATAAGCATTGCCTTTATTCTATATTTTGTTAAGAGTAAATATAGATGTGATAATATACGAAAAACTGGAGAATATTTAAGATAAGATGAAGAATGATGCTACATAACCAAGTAGCTATAAATGTATGTGCAGCGATACAGGCAAAAGGCACAACCAAGAGCAATGCACAACTAAAATTCTTCAGTACCAACCTTATGGTAAGAGTAAATATAGATCTGATGTGTAGAAAATGGAGGGCAAAGGAAAATAAGCTGCAGAGTGATGGTACATGGACAACTACCTGTCAATATAAGTACACTGATAAAGGACAGCATGTACTTACAAGAACAATGCAGAGCTAAAAAAATTCATTGGCATTGGATATATTCTACACTAATGTAACCATTCATACAGATCAGATAATTTGGAGCAAACAATTGATAAGCAAGCTATCATGCATACTGCTGTCACATAATGAACCAGGTATGTATGCAAGTACAGTGATATAGGACAACAGGTACTAACAAGAGCAAAGCAACGGTTAGCATATTTGCGATATCCTGTCGTTCTTTTCAAACCGGAATTCTTCTTCGAGCTGATTTCCTGCAAAAAAGATCCGTAAGGCACATGCGGAAAAGTAGAAGTTCAAATTGTCATGTGATTCCATAGACAATACCTTATCCTGGGAACGAGACCAGTGCATAACAAGGTTTTTCCATTCAATGTCTTCTAAATTTAGGACATGAGACTTCACCGGAAATTCGTTTATAGACTTGCCATCAAAGTGTGATTTCCTCAGGTAACACCGATACTGCTGCAATGCTTCCTTGAAAAGCACAAGCAAGCTTTGCTCGTCATGACTATCCAGATTGACCCTCACCTAGTTACAACAATGTAATGTAAATCTTGTTGTGTTCGATCAGCAGAAAACAGGAAAATAATAACCATAAATAATAGCACTTACACGTAAGTTGGACAGGAAGATGTGAAAATGGTGTTTGTCTTCACTATAATCTTCCCATGATGGGAATATATGCACGTAGTCCCTAACAACATTGAAAGCATTGTCTTTTAAATTGGGAATAAATGGAATGGGGTTCCAATCTGCAGGAATTGGCCATCTCTGCAGTTGGGATAGGTCTTCGGCCGGTGGACTTGCTGTACTTTTTGCTGGAGTGGGATTTTTCTGTGGTACGGCTGGTGCTATGGCAAATGAAATCGGTATACCTTTTGCTGGAGTGCAGGTCCTGTGTGGTGGGGCTAGTGGTGTGGCCAGTGAAGTATGGGTACAGTTTGCTGTAGTCGGTCCTATGTTTTGTGTCATTGGTTGTACATCCAATATAAGTGGGGCGCTGTCTGATTTCTCCGACACCACCATGTTTTTCAAGGACTTTGCTGGTGCTCCTTCAGGTTCGGCAATCACCCTCTTCCTTTTTGATGTCTGATGCACAAGAACAACATTTGAGTGGAAAAACATGGTATGACAACAGATGGAATATGTATTGATAATGGATGGGCATAGCATCTCGAGTTATATGATGAGTAAACTAAGCAGATGGTGGTGCAACAAAGTAGAAGAAATGCAAGACAACATATGCAAGATGCGAAATCAATAAAACCTTGCCAAATTAGAGCAGGCACCTTGATGGGTGAACAGGACACGCCATCTGCCTTTGACTCCTCGAGGTTAGAATAGTCATTAGAATGATATTCTAAACAAGAATCAACAGGTGGGGAGCGTACGAGTTTCATTGCTTCCAAAATGGCACTCAATGCCTTGGTGCCAATTTTGTAAGCCATTGCAGTGTTCCATAATATTCTTCTGATGCGCGGATTCTGATATTCACTATAATTGCGTATAATATCTGAGAACCATGAAAACATAAATAGTTGTGAGATTATCTTTGTAATGCAGATGATATTCTAATATAGGGGCGCCCCTGTAAACACTTATGTGCTATCACTGGATTCTGATGAGAGAGCTCATGTGTGCTATAATATCGTGCGTGCATTTATATAATCTCGCACAAGTACACAAAAAAATAGGCTCCAGAAGTAAGGATAGCTGGCAGATGATAGGTTCATAATATACTGTATAGATAGTTTATTGCCAAACCATGACAACAAGAGCACACAACAACTAGGCAGATCATAGTGTACATAACAGGGGTACACCATAACCACGATATATAAATCGATAAAGTGGAACTGGCTTGAAAATACAGTGTTGTATTGTCGCTAGTAATTGAAAGCCTATCGATCGCGTACATGCCAGCACTATCGAACATGGTAAAGAAGAGCAAGCAGATTTTGGATAATAAAATGTTGGTTGCGCAGTGCCCACACATGATGAACCAGAGCGCATTAAGAATGCAACTGCCAGCTGTCTCTCGACCATTTCAGGCGGTTGGATGAAGATCCTACGTCTCCTAACCCTTCTTCTTCCTCGTCTATGATTCTTCCCATACAGAACACCGCAGGGGCCGCCGACCAGACCACCGGCCCCCACCGCCCGTGTTCCTCCACCACCCCCACCCCCACCCGTGTCGAGTTTTCTTCGTTCGGCGAGGCCCCACAACCACCCGAGCCCCTTGGATCACACCGGCGAACTCCGGCGAGCTCTAAAAAATCGACTGACACAATTTTGAAATTTAGTCTACTGTGATTTAACTAGTGTGGAATATAAAAAGGGGAAAACCATAAGCATTGGGAGTATAGTGTTGAGCGTGCCATGGCGGATCTGAAGGTGCAAACCGGACAAAGGCAACTTCGCAACTAAGACAAGAAATCAGAGTAAAGCAGTGGCGATCTATTTTCTTGCTGCGATAAATAAGTTGAGCAGATACGAAAGAGTACCGCCTCTGGTGTGGTGCCGTGTATGCATCTGGTGAGAATTTTACGGTGCTACGGTAGAGATGGCTGTCGGCGGCGTGGAAGCAGATCTAGGAGGGTAAACGGTGGCGGTGGGGCGCGGTGGACGAGATGGTCATAGGAGCGGCGCCGGCAAGGTGGACGACGGCGGGGATGAAGCGAGAGGACGGGATGCAAGGATCCCGGTCCGAAGGCGTGGATGAGAGAGGTCGATCTCTTGTAATGGACGACGGCATCGGGGTATCAGCTCTGGCATGGTGGAGGAGGACAGCGGTGGATGGGGTGGCGGACAACGGCGGACGGAGGAGGGTGGGGTGGAGAGGGTGTTTTGGCGCCCACGGAGTACGAATGGGGAAAAGGGAGGTAGAGAGGAAGGGGGAACCATGTAGTCAGGGCGCGCTTGTCTCAAATGCGTGGAAATTTACAAACTTATCCCCCGTTTCAAATTTCTACTACATCACAACAACATTAGTCGGTTGGGGATAGGACGGTAATCTCGCATACACCGAATATTTGCCGACGAGAGTTTGTTTTTGGCGCCCATCGTGTATGAATATGAATCGGGGAGGGAGTCGATTTCGGCCTAGGGCACACTATGTTTTGGCGCCCACCGTGTATGAATCCGGGTGAGAGGCGGTTACGTCACGTTTGGGTGAAATTACAAACCTACCCCTATCGAAACCTATAGAAATCCAGCAGATAGGCTTTGCGCGACAGGGATAGGCAGTAGTGATTTCCATCTCGCAGATTTTGGTTTCGGGCGGTTACTGTGACTTTCCCCGCTTCGTTAAAATTTTGCACAGTGCACGTTTACCGTGCCAACTCAATTCGAATCCCGTTTGTATTCTACTATTTTTTTTCGGGCGGGATCCATTTTCAATTGGAATTACATTCTATATACATCATTGTTTTTACATATATACTTTCAAAAGCACAACACCATTTATACATAAATATGGTTTACAAATGGCATGATCTCAGATTCATAAGGTTGTATCCATCAATTTGGATTTTCAAATATTTGAAACCACTTTATGTTGAAATCCAATGTATGCATTCCTCGCTAACTGTCTCCAATTAATGTGTGTTTCATGCAGTTTTTTTAACTTCTCAAACATGTATAATGTGTTTCACACACGCAACATATAGTGTAATCCCGTTTAGACACTAATTGCATATAAACCACGCATTGTTTGTAATTGAAGAATCTATGGATCACCAATATTGATAAACTATATAACATTACACGTGTGCCCAAATTCAAATGAATATGCATGTTTGATACACCAATTTGCGTTATGATATTCTCGATGTCATGATCTCCAGTTTAAATATTTGAATCCCCTTTAATCAAGATATTCGTCTCATATAGCTATCACTCATGCTTATATAGGACTATCTCTCTGGACCTATACGCGTTCATCGTCTCTCAGGCATCTCTCGTGCTACCTGTATGTCGACAATGATCTTTTATCTTCGTAACACACTAACGGTACTCTCTCCATTGACCTTCATCACTCTATCTCTCTCTAAGTATATCTCGCTCCCTGCTATGTGTCTCTAGCTATGATTCTCCATGTGAATCTCTTTCTCTCACACAAACACAAAACTTTGTCTCCCGGGGTCTCATTTCTCTCAACTATTCCCATGTGTGCCACTCGCACACCCCTCATACAGAGATGTCTTTCGCTCCTTAGATATGAGAACCTACGACTCTTCCTCTTCAATATCTCTTTCTCACACACAAACACAAACTCTGTCTCCCAGGGTCTCATATTTCTCCATTGTTCTCTTGTATGTCGCTCAAACACACCCTCTCTCCCTAGAGATATCTTGCGTTTCTTCATATGTCTCTCTAGCTATCACTGTCGTTGTGAAATATCTTTCTCTCTCGCAGACACAAAACTCTGTCTCTCTGGATCTCATTTCTCTCTGATATTTGTTTGTATGTGACTCACATGCACCCTCTCTCTATCTCTCTCTCTCTCACACACATAACCCAGCCTTCTGATCCACTCAACTCCTATCTCTAGCTCACACTAGCTAGCATCTTTATCTTTCTATTTATCTGTTTCTCCATCAACCTTCTTTCTCGCCCTCACTCTTGATTCCTATCACGCATACCACATATGTTTCTCTCTACATGCATGCAGTCAAGTGCCCTCTCACACACATATATAACTTCACCCTTTGAACCACCCGACGGTCATCTCCGACACCCAAACTAACGGATGTCTCTCTAGCTAGCATCTCCATCTCTGTATCTATCTATAGTTTCTCCATCAACATTTCTTTCTCGCACGGAGTCTTGCTTCCTATCACCCACACTATATATGTCTATCCATACATATGCATTTATAGGTTGATCTCTTTTGCACAATCGTTGCGCCTCACCCCCTCTGCTCGCCATAGATGCATGATCCAGCCCACGCCACTATCTCTTAAAGATAAAAACACATGCTCAATTGTCGGGCCTTCTTCCCTGCATTCTCACATGCATGCATATTGTCATACCGATCCGTCTCTCGCATGTCGTTGATTTTAGGACTTATGTCTTCTTTCTTTTATCTCGATCATGCGCGCGCGCACACACACATCCCACGTATACATGTATACCTCTCACACATGCACGTTCAAGGTCTCTATGTCTCCGTACGTAGTTAATTACCCACAATCCTAATGCCACGTCGAATCGTTCTCCTCTTTTATGCACATAACTTCCGCCTGGATGGGCAAAACACACACTCACACTTAACAATCTCCTTTTAGCTGCCCCCCCCCCCGCCCCGCGCGCCTCTCACTCTTCCCCTATATCCCCGAAACCAATAATACCATCCCTTTGTTTAATTCCCGCCTACATGCACCATCGACATATAGTAGTCTTCCGTGGTGTTTCTCGAACAAACACGCTCTCTCGATGTCGACTCCTCT
>NC_041387.1:678847452-678865794 GCF_002162155.2 Triticum dicoccoides
CTCTCACACACACACACAAACTAAGACTCCATCTCTCTCTCTCTCCTCTCTCTCTCTCTCTCTCACTCTCTCTCTCTCTCACACACACACACACCACACATTAAGACTCCATCTCACACACACATGCTCTAGGGGGAGCATTTGTTCCTACCACCCTTCATCCAACCTTACCCGTATGATAAACAATCACCTTTATTTACTTGCATAACATGGACAGATTCCACTTTACTTTAGTAGTCAGCAAACTTATCATCTGTATATACCCTTATAAAAAACGAGTTGGCGATGATGGTGTGCCTGCCATCTTGTAATACAGACCGTATGATCTATATCTGACGGATAGGAAGCAAACTATGATAAATTTACAAAAGATACCCGCACCTCTCTCCACATCATTATCTCTCGCAACCTCATTGCTCAGCAATTAAAAAAGGAATAAGTCTCTGGAACAATCTAGCATGCATGGTGGCCGCTGCCGCCTGCCGGCGCTGTCCATCCCCATGCCTCCGCCTATTCCGACTACCAGTCACCAGCATGCTCCACTCCTCCTCGCCTTATCTCTCATCTTTCATTTTTTTGATGACATTCTCGAGATACCAGTTTTTCGGTAAAATTCTCGAGATATCATTAGTTTTTACACATGGGATTACTCCTGCATGGGTCAATCATAACAGGTGTTTTGTAAAAAAATGCATATAGATGTTCCATGCAATGCACAAGAATCTTGCTTGTAATTATATAACGCAAATCACAAGCAGGAAGTGACATTTTTTTGACACAACCACGTTAACATGGCCACGTAAATCACGAGTAGGAAGGAGAAGGGAAGCGGGCTGTGGAGTAACATTTTTTACCACAATTTCTTAGGAAACTGAGTGCAATAATTGAGTAGTTTTGCAAACTACCATTACTACTACACCTGAAACGGTTCAAAACCTATACTCCCTTGCCAGCGCGCGCTTCCCGCGTGAAACGGTCAGCGTCGCCTGGAGCGTCAGTGTCGCATTAATGCCCGGACAAAGCGGAGGCGACCTCTCACTGGTGCCGGCTTTGAAGTGACGCGACGGCCGAGAGAGCGCCGCTTCCTGGTGCACGTGACTGCTCCGCGTCGAGACTGTCCATAGGCCCTGTTTGGATCCATGTGTTAGAGTTAGTTTGAGCTAGTTGGGGCTCAAATAGCCCTAAAGTATCCAAGCATGAGGGTTTAAATTGGAGCAAGTTGCACCGAACCCACCAAAAAAAACTATCCCACCAAGAGGTGCTAACTGGAGATAGTTCTCATTGGGACCACTGAAAAATCACTTTTCTCTCTCCGTGAAGTGCATTTATTGTCAATCTAACCCTGTAACCCAAACACCTCTTTGGCTACAGTTTATTCAGGGTTAGTCATGAGTTAGTCTAACCTCTAGCTAAGTTAGAGTATCAAACAGGAACAGTATATGACATGCAAGTTGCTCAAAGCATACAGGCAAATTCGTACATGAAAGGATTTTTTTCTTTTTGAAAACGGAACGTGAAAGGATTTTTTTTAGAATGCTCTTGGCATGTCGCTAACATGTGATAGTTAACCGACCTCAATAGACGGCAGAAACGCCAGCCCGCCGCACTTTGATAGAGACGAGGAGGGAGAAGCGATACAGGCTACTGGATTACTAGAGATAGGTGTCGCACGGAAGCCAAGAAATATGGTGATAGTGTGGGTTAGCCATGTAGTAGTATGATGTAACTACACTGGGTTGCCGTGTTTCGTACTCTTCCAGTCCATTGTGGAGATGATTGGTTAATTTTATATCGCTGAATAATATTAAATATTATGAGTGCAGACGCTCCACCACGAGGTTCCTTGCTCTTTCTCGGTCGTCCAGAATCTATGTTCTTCCACTCTATTTTTTTACATGAGCTTTGTTCATCCTTTTGCCAACACGGGAGACATCTAGCATCAAGGCGCACGTGTTATGCAACAATCATTCCATCTATATGAAGAACACGTGGCACTGGAACTACGAGACGCTCATGTACCCAGGAGTGGACGTACGTACCTGAGTAATGTAGCGCAGTAAGTGAAGTAGAAAGGCACAAATGGTATGAACATGCATGGCATACATGGTGTGTTTGGTTGCGTTCTCGTCTCAGCATAGTTGTTCCCTCTTCATGCATCCTCAACTCAACACCCCTCTTCATGCATGCTCTCTTCATGCATGCTTCTAGTGTATTTGTGCTAAACTAGTGTGGACTCATGCACCCTCCATACACTCTACCAAACACCCAAAAGTAGGTCAAGAAGGGAACTCTTGGGCGATATTTGTCTCTTACTACGTACTACCACTAAATGTTGTACGTGCAATGCACGGTGATGTTATGGAGTACGTGTCTAAGTACTCTACTACTACTATATTAGTTGGAGGCACATATTAACTTTTATATTTGTTTATGTGTATGTCCCGAGACCTTCCAACTAGACGTGTCTTTCTCTCCAGGTCGCACTTTGTATCGTTCATACAGCTAAGTACTACTACGTGTGGTCTCCGACCCAGAAGTGGAAGAAGTGGAGACGCTCTACCACGCTATTTTTTTACGCTGGGCTCTACCACGCTGTTCATGTCCCACTCCTTCCGCTGACGTGTGGGACATCCAGCACGTGCCGTGTTTGGCACCCTTCGTTGTTAGAGTTGAAACGCTAGCATTCATCAGAAATAAAAAATAATTATAAATCAGTAGTGATACTATTTTTTTTGCGAACCAATCAGCAGTGATACTATACCACGCGGTTTCCTTGCTCCTCGATATCGGAAAGAATACTTCCGTTCGCCAACATGTGGGACGTCGACCATCCTGGTCCACTTGCCATGCACGCAGAACTCCAAGGGAGAGTCACCCAGGTCATCGTGCCACAGTAACAATGACTAATGAGCCGTCAAATCACAGGCCCACTTCCCACTTTGAAGTTGCTCGGACGAAGGAACCATCATGACTTCGTTGAATTCCGCTTCTTCAAGAAAACTACTATACTAGCAGTACATCTAGCTATAGTATTTACTCCAACAGAGGCCTCCTTTCATTCATAGGATAGGAATATGAAAATCATAGGAAGTGAGATGACATGCATCTCAATTCCTATAGAGAAAGAGATGCCATTTGATGCATAGGATAGGAATTTTTCCACTTAGTATAGGCTAATGTACTTGTAATTTGCTCTAAAAACTACAGTAATAACTAGTAGTACTAGTACATGCTCGTACTCAGACACAGACACACACACTAACTACTAGTACTACTACTTCTCACATGCTCGCCAGACGCCGTCGTTCTCCTTCCCGGCTTTGTCGGCGACACCCCACCGTGCTTGGATCTCCGCTGACCTCTCCGCAGCAGCGCGTGCGTCCTTTTCTTTCTTGCGGCGGCGGGCCTCTCTTTTCTTGAGTGCTTTCTGACTTTTCCGCTCCCTCTGTGTGGCTTTGGCCGCCTCTTGCTCTACCGCCCATTCGGCCTTGGCATCTTCAAATTCCTCCCACATAGTTGTGAGGTCGCAAGCGGCGATGAACTTGGCACGGCGGGATGCCATCGCTTCCCTACCATTTTGTGTGCGTTCGTGGGCGGCAAGGAACTCGGCGCAGTGGGATGCCATCGCTGCCTTACTGGTTAGTGTGCAGTGCGGTGGCATGAACGACGCTCAGTGAGAGCTTTGGGGTGGAGTGGCCGGACAACCATATAGTGCATTGGTTTGTCAAGAGCTCAAGGATAGAAGACGAAGCAAATTAGGATTCCCCTTCAATGCTGGTCATTTATTACCAAGTAAAATGCATTAGCGGTCATCGAACTTGTCTTGATAGCTCACTTTGATCATTGTATACGAGATATGGTGATTATACGGTCACTGGCTCAGCGTATAGCTCCGTATTTTTATGATTGACCAGTCAAACAGTCCGCATGCGCCTGAAACGGTCACCGTCTCTCTAGAATGTCAATTTCGCATTCACTGGACTTAACTGCAGGTGCAATTGGTGTGTCACTGACATGCGGGCTAGACGCCCGTTGGGCCCACATGTCAGTCACCCAAACGCATCTGCAGTTAAGTCACTGAAGCAGCGTCCGCATTCACGCCCGACGAACCTACTCCGACGCCAGTTGTCCATCCATCTATTGTGGCTCATTGCCATTCACCCGCTATATTAACTTGAGCCCCAGCTCCAAGCCATAGCCAAAGACCCACACTTATTCTCCTCCGGTCCCTTCCTTCTGTCAGCACCACTTCAACCATGGCCTTGTGGCGCTTCGAAGCTCTCTTGGATGTACTGTCACAGGAGCAGACGAGGGACATCAGCGGCTCCACTCCGGGCGCGCTCCAAAGCTCTCTTTGACGTACTGTCGCAGGAGCAAACGAAGGAGATCGCCGGCACCCCCCGGGCCGCCCTCCGCCACCACGACCACGAAGCCGGCACCCGTGCGCGGGCGCAACCGGCAGCAAGGAAGAGTAGTACACGGTAGGTCGCCGCCGCTCTGATCCCGGGAAGGCCACCGCTACTCCACTCAGTCGACGCCAAGCTTGGTGGGGTAAACATCGATGGCCGATTCGCCGCTTGACAGCGACGTGGAGGCGGAAATCTTCATAACCTTGTGCTCCGGTCGGAGGAGGAGGTTATCGAGGCGGATGAGGAGGAGGCAAAGGCAATGGCCGTCTTTCTCGGGTTCATGGCCGAAGTTGGTGGTTGTGCGCCGGCGATCGTTTAGATTAGGTTTACAGTAGGTTTAGTACGGTTTGTGCGAAATATGTAATGAATTTCGTCTAGTTTGTAGGAAAAGTTTTTGAAATGTATTGAATTTCATCCGGTTAATTTCATCCGGTTAATTTGAAATTTGCTTTGTTTGTACGAATTTCATCCGGTTAGTTCATATAGTTGTCGAAAGGTATGCGGGCAGCATCGGATGGCATCCATCAGTGTCCTCAGACAGATGCCGGTGTAAATTTGTGGGCCAGCGCTGGAGATGCCCTAACTATCATGCTATAATCGCTAATAACCCTCCATTATTTGGCAGTGAACAGTTATCCCTCGATCAAAATCAGATCCGCGGTGTTTCGCACTCCTCCCGCGTACGAGTGTAAACTCTTGCTTACATAAAAATGGAGCAAGTGGACGGCACTGTAGCACGTCATATCACTCGAACTAGCCCTCCTAACGAGCGGGAAAGCACCGCCCTCGTCATTTTGTTCTGGATTTCTATCGATCAATCGCGTGAAAATGTTACGCTTCGCAAGTTCTAAAGGAAAAGGCGGCACACTTACGACTCGTACGCGTCGCAACCCCGACAGTCCGTATCGCACGCCGCTCACCAAAGGGGACATGCGTTGTCTTGCAATTTCACTGACATGTGGGACCGTAATTGAATAAACCGTCGATAGCCGAAATCTAATCACTCGGCAGGCATCGGCTGAGAAGAGAGAAACAGGGGACGGAGAAGAGATCGCCCGCCCGCCGCGCACGGACTCCAAGAAATATATGGTGATAATGTGAGGTGGGCCATGCTGGAGTCCGGACCTCTTTCAGAGCCCGCTCTCACCGCCCTGGCCCCTCAAGACGCCAGCTGCCCGCTGCATGCATAGCAAGTAGTCCCCGCTTATGTGGAGGAGAGAGAGGCATTGACAAAGTCAAGGAGTAACAGTGGAGACAATAGTTTTCATAAAAAGTAAACAATGAATACTCGTTGCTCGTCCTCTATATCGGAAAGAATACTTTCATTCGCCGACATGTGGGACGTCGACCATCCTGGTCCATCTGCCATGCACAAAATTATCCTGGTCTACCCCTATCGTATCGCAGGCCCAACCTTTCCCACCATAAGTTGTTCGGACGAAGGAACCATCATGACATCGTTGAATTCCGCTTCTTCAAGAAAACTTACTGTACCCGCAATACTTCTACCACACGTGAAGACTGGACGACACTGTACCACGTCATATCACTGAAACCCACTAGGCCAAACTAGCCCGCCTAGGTCATCTCTTTTGGAACGGAGGGAGTACGTCTCTGCACTGCTATGATTTTGTATTGCACGTTCAATATACTTTTGCTACGATTATCCTACCCTATGAACCAAATGAGGCCTGAATGTATGTCGACTATTGTCTGATCGATCGCTAAGCCTACAATTTTAGGAGCTAGGGCTATTGGTCGATCGACAAGGGATAAGTATAAGCGTACCACGAGCTCATCAGCCCCAACGTTTCTCTTTGGTGAGTGTTTTGCAAGTACTATAGCTCGCACAGTAGCTAGCCTACTAACACCAAGAATCATCAAACAAGCCCTGCTGATATGATAAACAGTTCAAACTTACATCTAAGCAAGCCATATATTACATCAAAAGCTGGTGAGGATACATCTGTTTCCATAACTCGGAGAGGGTTCGCATGATTCATCACATGACTCACTATCAAACAAAAGTAGCAAGATCCGCCCACACAAGACAGTGCACTAGCCCTAAGATTGTTTGATAACACACATCGTTCTGGTAATTAAACACAGGGCAATCCAAACTATCCTGAAGGATTAGCGTGGCCAACTATTTCTTTTCATCGATCTCTCGGGCAATGACCATAGCACGGACAACGGCATGGTAATCGATTTCTGGGGCGATGTCCACAGGACTAACCGCGACATCAGAATCGATCTCTGGGGCGAGTCCACAGGATGGACAGTGGTATCAGAATCGACTTCCGGGGCGATGCCAACAGGATGGGCCACGACATCGGAATCATCAAGGACAACCACCAGCACCTGCACAACACTAACATATTAGCAAGCACATTGCAAATAATCAAAAAGCAAGCACATTGCAAATAAATCAAAAACCACAACTACGGTAATAAGCCATTATTTTTTACCTTGTGCAGCTCACCGGGGGATCTCATCCCTCCGGGGGCCATCTCCTCGTCCTCAATGGGGGCCATCACCTTGCCAGGGGAATACTGCTTCTCAACGGCGACTATCTCCTCAAACTCGGTCTTGAGCCTCACATAGGTGGCAATCAGAGCTCCTGGGGTAGGCACGGTGGGGCCCTTGCTGTTCTTCCAACTTTCTTTGAGGAGTTCGTCCGCCAACGTCCTCAACTCTTTGGCCAGTGCTTGTTTCTTGGAGTTCTTCGTCTCCATGGGTTGGCCCGCCAACATGGTCAACTCGTTGGTCGGTGCTCGCTTCCTGGAGATCGCTGTCTCTAGTGGGTTGTCCACCGGCAACTCTTTGCCTAGTGCTCCAGGATCCATCAATGAACTGACAAACAAAAAGCAATCGAAAGGAAACCACAATCGCAATGAAAACGGGAAAAGAATAGGATGTGAGAATCGGTCAGTGCTTGGCAAAAAGAAGATTATTGGAATGAAAATATAGCAGCATAACTGATTCGCCCACCTTTCCTTCGTCGGTAGAGAAGAAAAATGGCAGAAGTGAGTAGCCTGGAGTGAGGTTTTCTTCAAGAAAGGGAAGAAAGGGCTTGAATGAGCGTTCCAATGAAATGATGGTTGCTTCGTCCAGTCCAACTTGGAGGCCACCTTACCACTGCTGGTAAATGTGTGGGTTTTGTGATATGACGGGTCATGACGGCCACACCGGGGTGACAGGTGATTCTCGACTGTAGCACCTCGCTGTGATTTGGTGGATGGCACACGGGCCTGGATGCTTTGAAATGTCATTAACTTGATTTTAGTCTCTTTAGTATTTGGATCCAAGCATGGATGAGGCTAACAAGTTTTAGTCCCACTACTTTTAGTCATGAGACTAAAATGTATCAAAGCACTCTCTCAGGCTGGTCATAGTGGGGAGTAACTTAGACTAGTGTCATGCATATGACACTAGTGTAAGTTACTACCTCCATAGTGCAAAGTAACATAGTAGTAGTATCATAGATTGCTTCATTTATTATCTCATAGACTCATTTTGCCTCGGAAAGCGCTATGTTACAGTAACATATTATGTTACCACAAGCACCTCTTTCCTCATTAAATACTTGCCACATAAGAAAAATTGTCTTGGGATGTGTTAAGTTACTACCTAAGTTACTCCCACTATGGCTAGCCTCCATATTGTGCACTGCGACCAAGGCAGAGAGGAAAACGAGAGAACTACGTAATTAATGCATGAGTTTAATTAGGGTAGTTTTGTAAAGTACGAGATACATTCCTCCAATCGCAAAATGCCTTGGTTCATGAGATTTGAGATTTGAGCCCTATAAACCGGAGGGGAGGGGGTACTGCACACGGTGTAGTCTCGTCACTTGTTTTTTTTTGAGCCGAAGTCTAGTCACTTGTTGAAATCTCTAGAAAGGCAAATACTCCTTTCCGGTTTATAGGTCTATACTACTCCCTCCGTCTAGGTGTGTATGTCATCTTACGAAAACCAAATAGTCCCAAAACACTTAGGCGCGGTGCATTAACTTCTACCTTGTTTCTTGTTTCTTGACATACGTATCAACCAATAAGAGATGAGAGGTGTGCATGCTTTTAATGACTTGCTATGGCTAGTTCATTGCATGGAATGCTATTAATTAGCAAATAAACATTGGTAACCCTAGGAGGAAACGGTGCTAAGCGCGTGGACCTATGCAGAATGAGTATCAACCAATGGATAATGGAGTTTAATTGTTAAACAATAGCAATTTTGTCTCATGCAAGAGCCTGGCTAGTACTCCAAGGAACCGCACCACGCGAGCGTTCGCAACTGCCATGTTCGATTTGCACTTGGCTCTTCGCCTCTTTGAGAAGACGAACAATGATGTTACTCCTACTTCTAGAGTATCGAATCCACTGCTGCATGTCCGTCCACCTCGTGCAGGAGCGATAGCGTGTAGCAAAAGCTTCTACTTACTGATCCTGCCTTTTCGTCCATGATAGGTGGGCCCAACAGGTGGTTGGCCCACCTGTCATGCAGCCAAAGGCAGGTGCAGTTAAGGCACCGGAGCTCAGTCCGCGAGGGAGAGGGCATCGTAGTAATCAAATTTCTCGGGCTTGTACGAGTTGACGCGACACATCAAAGCACTGCATTCGATAAAACTATTTTTGCACATTTCAAATGGGCTACTTCGTATGTAGGAGTAGACATATTCTGCTTCGTATGTTCTCCCCCCGTTCCAAAATATAAGTCTTTTTAGAGATTTCACTATGAACTGGAGTACATACGAAACAAAATGAGTGAATCTACACTCTAAAATATGTCTATATACATCCGTATGTAGTTTGTAGTCGAATCCCTAAAAAGACTTACATTTAGGAACGGAGGGAGTAGTCACCTGTTGCAATCTCTAAAAAGACTTATATTTGGAAACGGAGGGAGTACAACACATGCATGCATGCCGTGACTTTCCTTTTGATACTTGCAAGTGTTGATTTGATGCACCTTGCCAAATTTTGACTATAAATTTAACTAACCAAATTTTCATGCATGTCACAAAAAATCACGGTGCTGTTTGGATTGTGACTATGTTTGTCTTATGTTGCCACATTATTTTTCCCACACTTTCCACACTTGCCTAACCTGAGTTGCTCAAATTGTTAGACACACTTTGGCTTGCCTAAGGGAATCTTGCCACAATTTTTGTGTCTATGCCATGTGGGGTTCACTGCTAATAAAAAAATTCTTATCTTAGGTGCGGCTAATAAAAAAGACTTATATTTAGGAACGGAGGGAGTAGAAAATATAAATAATAATGCAGGTTGGGGCAACCCACGTTTTCGCTAATTTTAGCCGTGGGCTTGTTCACAATTTTTACGAGGGGGTGGTTGTTCATTTAATGGAGGGACTTGTAGTACTACCAGACTTGAACGATACAAAGTGCGACCTGGCACACTGTAACACCACTTGGAACAAGCGGGTAGCTATCTCAAAAAACAATCAACAACTAAATAAAACCGCGACCTGGCATGTAGTATAGTACACAATTTTAAACGATTGTTTTGATGAGTGAAAAAGGTAAACTACCCCACTACTTATATATAGGCCGGAGCCTCCGCGCTTGCTTGCTAGGGCTGCTCTATTCACACACTCTCATCATCTCCAGATCTAAACAAGATAGGGGTAGTAACCCTGTCTTTCTCCCTTCAAAAAACACTGGCTTTCTATCCTCACCGCTGGTTACAGATCTGGACGTATCCCCCTCCGCTGATGAAGGGAAGGAGGGGCAGCATTTAGGCCATCGTCGACAGCGAGGGAGGAGACCCACTGCCGGCCGCACCGTTATCTCTGGCCGAGCGCCGGTGCGGGAGGTCCGCCGATCCCTTCGTCGTTGCCTGTGGGCAGATCCGGCCTCCCGCCGCCCACCTATCCACATCCCGACGACCTTCAGGTATATCTTCGTTCGAAACCGCCTTATCTCTACTTCCCCAGCTCGCTACGTCGCCACATGTGCATCATTTTCTACCTCTCAGCCCCTCTCGATCGTATGGTCCAACATCACCTTTTTTTTCTTCTATTGTTAGAGGTAAAGCTACTTCATGGAGTCGAATCTTGTACTCCCTCCGTCCGAAAATACTTGTCATTGAAATAAAGTGGGGGTGGGGGAATTTAGTATGTACATCGGACTTGGTACAAACAGGAAGGAAAGGGGATGAAAGTAGTACAGACTGGTCATCCAACCGGTCTCTTGGTCGAAAAGGGAAATATAGGGGTAACGGTGTACACAGTGGTATGACCAGGACTAGATTTGCTATCCACACATAGGAGTAGGTGGCTAGAGTGAACAAAAATGGGACCAACCTAGATATGTTTCTTGGATGTTTGTTTCTCGTGTCAACAAACTATGAATCACCACTTTATGCCCCTGTTTACGTACATGGTGCTGTACTGCTGGTGCACCCACTGTCCCATGCCCTTATACCAAATATTTAGGCTCCGGTCGGAATAAAGGGGAAGAAAACATAGGTCTTGTTGAAAATAGAGGAATAGGAAAGGAATGTAGGTATAAAACTATGGAACAGCGAGCCGGAGGAAACTCGCGAGAGAATGTGTTCGGATGGACTAGAAAATGTACAGATTTGTTTTTTTAGAGTAGCATGCTTGGCAGTATGAGATGCTATTTGTTTATTCAGCTGCACAGTGACTACTCTTGTCCTCACCTCACGTACCACACATAGGTTGATTTTTTTATTCCGGCAAACACAACACAACAACCTGTCTAACGCATGGCAGCGAGCTCCTGCCTCGGGCTTCCGCCCAAAAAATGAGTACTACCAGACCAGCTTTCCTATGAAACACTATTCACCTTTCCCGTGTTCCGAATGGTTGGAAGGGAAAGAATACGGTAGGAATTGTGTTCCTACGAAAATCCTGCACCGAACCTGTGAGCCGAACGCAGCCTTAGCTGTTCTTAATATAATGTCCCTGGTAAAAATGAAGCCATGCCACTGTTTTCGCCTGTAATTGTTTGAGACTCTGACAAGTTTAGCCAAATGTTTTTGCCTGTAATTATTTGAGACTCTGACTGTTTCCTCTGTGCCTTTTTGTGCAAACAGGGATATCCAATTCACTTGGTTGCTGTTGTGACCTTTTGGTGCACTGCACAAAACTCTTCTTAAAAGAAGTGACTTTTGTGTTGTTTAACTGGAATGTCAGATGGAACAGTTGGTTCATTTTGGTGGAACTGCACAGAGGGAGATCTATGTTCCAATCCTCATCATCCATATTGGTGCCATAACCTTCCTTTAGGTAAGAATGATATTTAATGCATGTGTTCATCTCTATTTTCTGACTGCCATGGGAAAATAATGTTGTTTTTTACTAGTACACTTGTATTCCCTCACTGACAAAACCAATTCTGAATTAGAAGGCCAATCATGTACTTGGTTTCACCAACTGGTTAGGAGAAAGAGAAACATAGCATGAAGAGGAAGAAGAAGAAGAATAAACAGTGCCAAGGCGATCTTGCTGAAGCCAGAGGCCTCAGTCGAGGTTATTCAAGGGCTTCGGCAACGACTACCTTACATGTGAGACGATCCTCCAGGGAGACCTTCCACTTCTGCTGTCTCACTTAATTAATTAGGAGCACTTAAGTACCACTAATTTATTACTGCCTAATTTTCCTGTTGGAGTTAAACAAATCTTTAGTAGGACCCTATGCTGAATCATGTACGTGTGAATGTTTGTCTATGGAGGTGAATCATGTGGTGGAGCAGGGAGGGAATATTATTAGTGTCATGACATAATAGTGCTATTGTTTTGCATGTCAATTTATTGCCATTGGTTCAATGAGGCAATATTTTGCGTATTGTCCATCATGAATTTGATGCTACCGTTTGAGTAATATGCTAATGTCTTCCTATCCTTTCTCACTAAGCTAATGAAGGTTTCACCTTGTTCCTACTTGTGCAAACAGGGATCATGTTGTGCCAATCATACATTTTAGTGCAACTACACAAGACAATACAATGAACTGTATCCCAGCCAGTGCTTTAACTCTGCTGGAAGTTCTTGATAATCTTTCGATATAATCTCAGCACTGGTAAACAAGAGTGATTTCAACCATACATTTGAAGTGCACAAAAATATATACTATTGTGTGATTCAAGTGGGTGTTTTATCATCTCTTATGGGACTACATGAATAAGCTTTTTTTCTCAGGTTGGTACGGGCCTAAGGCCTTCATCCATATTAGTTTGCTATCATCTCTATTTGTATCGTGCTACTGTCATGAGAAACTCCTTTATCTTTGCACTTTTAAGTTTTGCAACCTATGATAAATGGCAATGCTTTGAGTGTTGAGTTGAGCTAATTGGCACCGATTAAATAAACTAATACCTCTCTTTAAGCAAGACTACTATGTTGCTAACTTTACCCATTAAGATAATGAGGGTGCTTCTATTTGTTAGTGTATGTTTCATCAACTAGTCCCACTATTACAGTAATCTCACTCTCTCAATATATGTGCCAACAGGGATGCTCGATTTTGGTGGAACTGCACAAAAACTTTGGGTGCTTCATTGCCTCGACAACTTCCGTCCTTTCCTGTCAGTCGCTAATCTCCGCTTGCTTTCTTCCTTTGCTGTCAGCCGCTTGGCTTATCTCGGCTTCTAGTCAAAGGAAATAGTAATTGATATGCTACCTCACACAGGTTGGTACTGGTCTTTATCCCGATTATTGTGCCTGTTATATGTATTGGTAATTTGGCATTGTGCTAATGTTTGCCGATTTCATAAAGGAGTAATTTGGAGCCTGAACTCGAAGGCAAATCATTACATCGGGTGATTTCAGTAGAACTGCACAAAATGATCATATGGACAGGTACTTATGCTGCTGTTATGTACTCCAAAGTTTACTCAGACAAGCATCGATGTTGACAAGAAGTGCCTATATTCATTCGAGTATCAACCGGCGTCAACCAATTGTCAAACTCCAAGTATTAGGAGAGTGAACGCCAAAAATATTGCTTGGTGCATAGCCTAGAAAAACGCAGTCCAGTCTTTGGTCCCAACTTGTGCCTTTTGGTTATCGGCACATATGGTAGCGAACTATATGGCATGGAGTCTAAAGATTCCAGACAAGTTGGTTGACGCGTATATTCATCTGGGACTTAATCAGTCTGCACGCCAAGGATTCTCCATTTCAGTTGAACTGCACAAAAAATTTGGGTGGTTTATTTTCTCAACCGCCTCCTTTCTCGTCTGCAATGTAGAATTTTGGCGAGATACAGAACCAAGATGAGCCAGTAAACTAGTTGGATGAAAGTAGTGGCCAAGTTGCTCAAACCACCGTCGGCACGAGGCCACTATTTGAGGATAAACCTACAAGCAAAGTTCAGATTGTCTGTGCTGCCTCTTATGTACTCGAAAGTTTACTCGTACAAGAACTAAATTTAGCAAGAAGTACCTTTGATTGAGCACCATTTACCAGTCTGTACCCTAGGTAATTAAAGTTCATCCATGGATCATATTGGTTGTGATCTCAATCATTTGGATGCATAAACATACTGAACATGTGTATATCTGAATCTTTTTGTGAATTATGTATGAATATTGTTGTGTGATCTATCAATCATTTGGATGCATAGATATGTTAAGCTTGTGTATATATGAATCTTTTGAGTTTTGATAGTGAATGTTGGCTATGAATATGAACGTGTCCTATGAACCTGAGTTTGATATGAATTGCAACAGAACCAGTTATAACCCTTCTCCTCCTCTCAATCTGCGACTCCACTACCGCGTTTTCCCATCTCCGAGTCGTTCCCGTCTGGGGCCTCGCCGTCGTCCACCGCCTCGCTGTGTTCGGTGCGGCGTGGTCAACAAACGAGAGTCATCGAAAGAGGACTGTATGTGGAGAGCCTGACGGCTGGGACCCACGAGGTCATGGTCGCACGCAAGGAAAGTTCCTCCTTATTAAGCTGAAAAAATGTTTCCTCCACCTGACAGCTGGGACCTACCGGCTGTATCTTCACACGGAAGGAAGTGCCTCCTTGTTTTGCGAAAAAAATTATTCATCCCATAGACAGCTGGGACCCGTCAGATTTGGTGACTGACTTGTGGGCCTGCTAAGCGGACGTGTACGCATGGCTTTCTCAACTTAATCAACAAATGATTCTAGCAGCTAGACCGTTGGATGTTAATCCAACAGCTGTGCTCCTTCTGCAACCTCTGTTCTTGCTCCTGTCTCCCGTGGGCGGCACCGCGGCTGTGCTGCCGCGCACCCGAACCAGTGAAGTTTCCCACTCCTCTCCATCTACGACTCCACTGCCCCGTCTTCCCCATCTTCGGGTCATTCCAGTCTGGGTGCGCTCGGCACGGTGTGGTCAACATGGTCAACAACCGAGAGTCATCGAAAGATGACTGTACGTGAGAGGCTGACAGTGGGGACGCACCACGCCCATGGACGCATGCATGCAACGGAACGCGGCGAGGTCAATGTGGTCAAGGAACGACTTCCATCGGAAGTATACTGTACGTGGAGAGTCTCAGATGGGTCCACGGCCGCAGCAAGTAAGTGCCTCCTTATTACGCGGAAAATAATGATTCCTCCAACTGACAGCAGGGACCCACTGGACGGGCCACCGTATTTTGCCAAAAAAAATGTTTGCCCCCTGACTGCTGGGACCCACCTGACGGGCCACCATATTTCGGAAAAAAACGTCCCCCCCACTGTCAGCACGGACCCACTGGAAGTGCCTCCTTATTACGCACAAAAAAATGAATACTTCCCCTGCTAGCTGGGACCCACCTTGGTGGGAGGCTGACTTGTGGGCCTACTAAGTTGACGGGGACGAAGGGCTTTGTCAACTTAGTCAATATGAACGATTCTAGCTCTAGTGACCGTACGATGTCCATCCAACAGCCGTAGTGCTTCTTCAACCTCTGGTCTTCTTGCTCCAGCCACCCAAACCAGCGCCGGTCGTGCCTCATGCTCCTGCCTCCCGTGGCCGGTTGTGCTGCCGCGGAGGACTCACCGCCCTCTACTATTCCCACCGCTGGCCAGGCCCTACGGCGATGGTAGCCTCACACCGCAGCCGAACTAGTGAACCCTCGTACTCCTCTCCGCGCGGTCTTCCACTCCCGCGTCTTCCCCGGCTCTGTGTTGTCCCCTTCCTAGGCCTTGCCGTCCTCCACCGCCGTGGTGCTCTCCGTGCGGCGTGGTCAACGTGGTCAAGGAACGACTTCCATCAGAAGAGTACTGTATGTGGAGAGGCTGACAGTTGGGTCCACGGCCACAGCCCTGTTTTTTTGTGATTTGCCAAGTAAGTCGCTTTGTTAGGCCTATTGGGATGCAAATCTTTCAAGACGAGGAGAGCTTTCATTCGGCTGGCCGAGAAAATGGCCCATCAGTAATGAGAACTGGGCTGTACATTTTTAAAACACATCAAAGCGGCAATTAGTTTCAAATATCTTTTTTTTTCATTTTGAGATTTCAAATTACATTAATTTTTATGCGTGTAGAATTTGTTGGATTTTATATTGATATACATTTAGTTTTAAAATCAGTTTGAATGTGAGTCAAAATTTCGGGATTAAAAACAGTTTGGACCGCACCGAAATATGCAAAATTTCGTATAATTTTTTTACCGTGGCCACAATATGGGCTGTAATGCTAACAAAAAGAATATGGGCTCCAAACAAAACCTTAAGAAATTAGCAAATGGGCTGTAAATTATTAGAAATAATGGTAGATGGGCTGTATGCTGTTTTCCGCAGATTTGAGGCTTTCCTAAAAAAAGGTTGATGCACAAGCAGTGACTATTGGATGGCCACCCAACGGCCGTCGTGCTTCTTGAATCTCTGCTCTTTTTGCTCCAGCCGCTCAAACAAGCGCCGGCGGGACAGCCTGCTCCCTCCTCCCCGCGGCTGGCTGTGCTGCCGCGCAGGCCTCACCGCCCCATCGTACTCCCATCGCTGGCCTAGCCATCCCTCTACTCACCCACACATGGTGTTATTCTCCGGCGACGGCAGACGAACCAGTAAACCCTCGTTCAGTCGTACTCCCCTCCGTGTGGGAAACAACTGCTGAGTCTTCCCTGCCTCCGTGTCATTCCCTTCCTAGGCCTCGCTATCGTCCACTGCCCTGGTGCTCTCGGCGCGGCTTGGTCAACATGGTCAACGACCGACATGCATCTGAAGTGGAGTGTACATGGAGAGGCCGACAACTGGGTCCATGGCCCCACGCAAGGAAATGCCTCCTTATTACGCGCAAAATAATGATTCCTCCACCTGACATTGGGGACCCACCGAAAGGGCCTCAGTATTTCGCGAAAAAACGTTACCGCCGCTGACAGCTCGGACACACAAGCTATATCTTCGCATGCAAGGAAGTGCCTCCTTATTACGCACAAAAAAATGAATACTCCCCCTGTTAGCTGGGACCGAGTATAGTGGCAGGCTGACTTGTGGGCCTACTAAGTTGACGGGGATGGAGGGCTTTGTCAACTTAGTCAATATGAACGATTCTAGCTCTTGTTACCGTACGATGTTCATCCAACGGTTGTAGTGCTTCTTCAACCTCTGGTCTTCTTGCTCCAGCCGCCCAAACCAGCGCCGGTCGTGCCACGTACTCCTGCCTCCCATGCTCGGCTGTGATGCCACGGAGGCCTCACCGCCCCCTACTACTCCCACCGCTGGCCAGGCCATCCCTCTACTCACCCACACCCCCTATTAATCTACGGCGACAGCAGCCTCACACCGCAGCTGAACCAGTGAACCCTCGTACTCCTCTTCGCGTGGGCATCCACAACTGCGTCTTCCTCGGCTCCGAGTCGTCCCTTTCCTAGGCTTCACCGTCGTCCACAGCCGTGGTGCTCTCGGCGCAGCATGGTCAATGTGCTCAAGGAACGACTTCCATCGGACGTGGACTGTATGTGGAGAGGCTGACAGCTGGGTCCATGGCCGCAGCAAGGAAGTGCCTCCTTATTACACGGAAAATAATGATTCCTCCACCTGACAGCGGGGATCCACCGGACGGGCCACCGTATTTCACGAAAAAAAGTTTCCCCTTGACTGCTGGGACCCACCAGCTACATCTTCGCATGCAAGGAAGTGCGTCTGAAAAAAAAACGATTCGCCCCCCTGACTGCTGGGACCCACCAGCTACATCTTCGCACGCAAGGAAGTGCGTCCGGGCAAAAAAACGATTCGCCCCCCTGACTGCTGGGACCCACCAGCTACATCTTCACACGCAAAGGAAGTGCGTCCGGGCAAAAAAACAATTCGCCCCTCTGACTGCTGGGACCGACCAGCTACATTTTCGCACGCAAGGAATTGCCTGACAGTCGGGACCCACCTGATCGAAGCGTACGTAGCGTTGTCATTCTGGTCGCGAACTTGTACGTACATATATACTGGTCGATGTAGAGGCGCGCACGTGTCGTAGTAGAGGAGCGTACGTGTCGTAGTAGAGGCGCGCATGTAGCATGTACACGTACGTACAGCGGCCAGGGAGCAAGAAAGAAAATACGGCCACGTATGTGTACATACGGGCGGGGTCTCGAATGCCTAGTCGCGCATACGTACAACAAGGGCTTGTGTTCATGGGGAGGCAACGAAATGCGTCGTGTTCATGGGGAGGCAACAGAATGCGTCGTGTTCATCAGGAGGCAACGGAATGCGTGGGAGCCAACCGGCTTGGACGGAACATGCGATGGAAACGAGGCCTGGCGTACCGCAGAACGGAGGAAACGGACCTCCTACGGTCGAAACGGGGGTCCTATAGATCGGGAGGGGTGTGGCGTACCGCAAAGCGGAGGAAACAGACCTCCTACGGTCGAAATGGGGGTCCTATTGATCGGGAGGGGTGTGGCGTACCGCAAAACGGAGGAAACGGACCTCCTACGGTCGAAACGGGGGTCCTGTTGATCGGCAGGGGTGTGGCGTACCGCAAAACGGACGAAACG
>NC_041387.1:678866021-678883051 GCF_002162155.2 Triticum dicoccoides
CTGTTGATCGGGAGGGGTGTGGCGTACCGCAAAACAGACGAAACGGACATCCTACAGTCGAAACGGGGGTCCTGTTCATCGGGAGGGGTGTGGCGTACCACAAAATGGGACTCCACGGGATATTGTTCATCTCCACCGTCGACCTCCTCCATCCTCCACGGGCTACCGTCGACCTCCTCCAGCCTCCACGGGCTCCTGTTCATCCAGCCTCCACCGCGCGCTACTCCACCGACTACTGTTCAACCACCCCTCCATGGGCACCCCTCCACCGTCTACTATTCATCCAGCCCTCCATACCACGGGGTCCTGTTCAACCACCCCTCCACGGCCACCCTCCACCGTCTACTGTTCATCCAGCCCTCCACACCACGGGTTCCTGTTCATCCAGAGGCAACGCCACCACTCACTGTTCATCCACCCCCCCCCACGCAATGCTCACTGTTCATCCCAGAGGCAGCATCGATCAGCTTCAGTTAGCAGCATAGCGAAGGAATCGCTCCATCGGGTTCAGTTAACAGCCATCGATCGATCGCTCGGGTTCAGTAACGCGTAGCCTGCAGTGCAATCTCTCGGGTTCAGTTAGACCCCAACGCATCGCTCGGCTTCAGTTAGAGCCAACGCCTCGCACACACGCGCGTACGTATGAGAGAAACGCGCATCGCTCCGCCCCTGACCTCCCACCGTAACCGGCAACTCCCCGAAATTTTCCTCCCCCTCGCTTCTACCATGGTTTTTTCCGTCATGGACAGCCCAAAGAATGTCATGCAGCTGCGTATCCGGCCCGCCCAGGACGAGAAGCCCATTTTCTGTCATGATTTTTTGTCATAGAAGTAGGAGCCCACCACATCTATGATGATACCAGATTTTGTCACAATTATCGTCATAGAAGTGTCATATGTATGACAGAAAAAAATTTCGTTCGGCCCAAAATGTCACGGATGTGTCTTTTTTTTGTAGTGACATGACACTTCACCATGATTTGGGCCTAGGGGAAGGCATTGGGAAGTAATAAGTAGATGATGGGTTGCTAGAGTGATAGAAGTTTAAACCCTAGTTTATGTGTTGCTTCGCAAGGGGCTGATTTGGATCCACATGTTTCATTCTATGGTTTGGTATACCATAATTCTTCTTTCGTAGTTGTGGATGCTTGCAAGAGTGGTTAATCATAAGTGGGAGAGCCTTGTCCAAGGAAGAACACCACCAAAGTACCGGTCCAACCACATATCAAATTATCAAAGTAACGAATGCGAATCATATGAGCATGATGAAAACTAGCTTGACAGTAATTCCCATGTGTCCTCGGGAGCGCTTTGCTTTATATAAGAGTTCGTCCAGGCTTGTCCTTTGCTACAAGAAGGATTGGGCCACCTTGATGCACCTTGTTTACTTTTGTTACTTGTTACCCGTTACAAATTACCTTATCACACAACTATTTGTTACCAATAATTTCAATGCTTGCAGATAATACCTTGCTAAAAACCGCTTGTCATTTCCTTCTGCTCCTTGTTGGGTTCGACAGTCTTTCTTATCAAAAGGACTACGATAGATCCCCTATACTTTTGGGTCATCAAGACTCTTTTTTGGTGCCGTTGTCGGGGAGTGAAGCGCCTTTGGTGAGTGGAATTTGGTAAGGAAACATTTATATAGTGTGCTGAAATTTACTGTCACTTGTTACTATGGAAAGTAATCCTTTGAGGGGCTTGTTCGGGGTATCTTCACCTCGACCATGGAACCAAAGAGTTTCTCCTCAACCTAATGCACCTACCTAAAATATTTATTATGAAGTTCCTTTGGGTATGATAGAGAAACTGCTAGCTAATCCATATGTAGGAGATGGAACATTACATCCGATATGCACCTAATCTATGTGGATGAAGTTTGTGGATTATTTAAGCTTGCAGCTATGCCCAAGGATGTTGTCAAGAGGAAGGTCTCCCCTTTATCTTTGAAGGGAAAGGCATTGACATGGTTTAGGCTATGTGATGATATTGGACCATGGAACTACAACCAATTGAAATTGGAATTTTATCATAAGTTTTATCCTATGCATCTGGTTCATCGCGATCGGAATTATATATATAATTTTTGCCTCGTGAAGGAGAAAGTATCGCTCAAGCTTGGGGGAGGCTTAAGTCAATGTTATATTCATGCCCCAATCTTGAGCTTTCAAGAGAAATTATTATTCAAAACTTTTATGCTCGGGTTTCTCATAAGGATTGATCCATGCTCGATACTTCTTCTATTGGTTCTTTTATGAAGAAGGATATTGAATTCAAATGAGACTTATTGGAAAGTATTAAATGCAACTCTGAAGATTGGGAACTCAATGAAGGTAAGGAGTCAGGTACAAACCTTAAGTGTTATTATGTTAAATCTTTCATGGATACCGATGCTTTTTGTGAATTTAGCACTAAATATGGACTTGACTATGAGATAGTAGCTTCTTTCTGTGAATCATTTTCTACTCATGTTGATCTATCTAAGTAGAATTGGTTTAAATATCATCCTCCCATTGAAGTGAAAGTAGTAGAACCTATTAAAGTTGAATAAGAAACTATTACTTATAATGTTGATCCTATTCTTCCTACTGCTTATATTGAGAAACCACCTTTCCCTGTTAGAATAAAGGATCATGCTAAAGCTTCAACTGTGATTCGTAAGAGTTATACTATAATATGTACATCCCATGAACAAATTAAAATTGAACCTAGTATTGCTATGATTAAAGATCTCTTGGTCGATAATATTGATGGACATGTTATTTATTTCTGCGATGAAGCTGCCAGGATTGCTAAAACTGGTACTAAAGATAAACATAGACCTGTTGTTGGCATGCCTATTGTTTCTGGTAAAATAGGAGGTCATTTTTATTATGGCTTATGTGATGTGGGTGCTAGTGTGAGTGAAATTCTTTTTACCTTATATGAAGAAATTATGAATGATATTACACCTCCTGAGATAGAAGATACTGATGTTACTATTAAAGCTTGCCAATAGAGATACTGTATCGCCAATTGGGATTGTTAGAGATGTTGAAGTCTTGTGTGGGAAAATAAAATACCCTACTGATTTTCTTTTTCTAGCTTCCCTACAAGATGATTTTCATCCCATTATATTTGGCAGACCTTTCTTGAATACTATTAATGCTAGGATAGACTGTGAGAAAGATATTGTCATTGTCGGTTTAGGGGATATGTCTCATGATTTTAATTTCTCTAAATTTCATAGACAACCCCATGATAAAGAATTGCCTAGTAAGGATGAAATTATTGGTCTTGCTTCTATTGCCATACCTCCTACTGATCCTTTAGGAAAATATTTGCTAGACCACGAAAATGACATGTTTATGAATGAAAGAAGGGAAATAGATGAAATATTCTTTAATCAAGGACCTGTTTTAAAACACAATTTGCATGTTGAAATCCTTGGGGATCCTCCTCCAGCCAAGGGTGATCCCGTGTTTGAGCTTAAACAATTACCTGAAACTTTGAAATATGCTTATCTTGATGAAAAGAAGATATATCCTGTTGCTATTAGTGCTAACCTTTCATAGCATGAAGAAAAGAAATTATTGAAAACTCAGAAAAAGCACTGTGCCACTATTGGATATACTCTTGATGATCTTAAGGGCATTAGTCCCACTCTATGTCAGCACAAAATTAAGTTGGAGCTTGATGCTAAACTAGTTGTTGATCATCAGCGATGGTTAAATCCTAAGATGAAAGAATTGGTAAGAAATGAAATACTAAAGCTTCTGGAGGCAGGTATAATTTATCCTATTGCTGATAGTAAGTGGGTAAGTCCCGCTCATTGTGTCCCTAAGAAGGGAGGTATTACAGTTGTTCCTAATGATAAGAATGAATTGATTCCACAAAGGATTGTTACATGTTATAGAATGGTAATTGATTTTGCAAATTGAACATCTACTAGAAAAGATCATTACCCTCTTCCTTTTATTGATCAAATGCTAGAAAGACTATCCAAACATACACATTTTTGCTTTCTAGATGGTTATTCTGGTTTCTCTCAAATACATGTGTCAAAAGATGATTAGGAAAAGACCAATTTTATTGCCCTTTCGTTACCTTTGCTTATAGACATATGCCTTTTGGTTTATGCAATGCACCTGCTACCTTTCAAACATGTATGAAGGCTATATTCTCTGACTTCTGTGAAAAGATTGTTGAGCTTTTCATGGATGATTTCTCCTTTTACGAAACTTTTTTGATGATTGCTTAAGCAACCTTGATCAAGTTTTGCAGAGATGTGAAGAAACTAATCTTGTCATGAATTGGGAAAAGTGCCACTTTATGGTTAATGAAGGGTATTGTCTTGGGGCATAAAATTTCTGAAAGAGGTATTGAAGGTGATAACGCTAAAGTAGATGCTATTGAAAAGATGTCGTGCCCTAAAGATATCAAAGGAATAAGAAGTTTCCTTGGTCATGATGGTTTCTATAGGAGGTTTAAAGACTTCTCTAAAATTTCTAGGCCTCTTACTAATCTCTTGCAAAAAGATGTTCCTTTTATTTTTGATGATGATTGTGTAGAAGCGTTTGAAATACTTAAGAAAGCCTTAATTTCTACACCTATTGTTCAGCCGCCTGATTGGAATTTACCCTTTGAAATTATGTGTGATGCTAGTGATTATGCTATTGGTGTTATTCTAGGACAAAGAGTTGATAAGAAATTGAATGTTATTCATTATGCTAGTAAAACTCTAGAAAGTGCCCAGATAAATTATGCCACTACTGAAAAGAAATTTTTAGCAGTTGTTTTTGCTTGTGATAAGTTCAGATCTTATATTGTTAATTCCAAAGTAACTATTCACACTAATCATGCTACTATCAAATATCTTATGGAAAAGAAATATGCTAAACCTAGACTTATTAAATGGGTTCTCTTGCTGAAAGAATTTGATTTGCATATTATTGATAGAAAGGGAGCTGAGAACCCCGTTGCAGACAACTTGTATAGGTTAGAAAAGGTTCTTGATGACCCATTGAGGGCCAACAAGTATATGGGGTCAACTGTAGCCTTTTCGATAAGTAAGAGTGTCGACCCAACGAGCTAGAAGGAAATGACAAGTGGTTTTCAGCAAGGTAATGTCTGCAAGTGCTAAAATTGTAAGTAGCGGAGTAGTTTGATAGCAAGATAATTCGTAATGAGCAAGTAACAATAGTAGTAAAAAAAGTGCAGCAAGGTAGCCCACTCCTTTTGAGGCAAAGGACAGGACAAAACGATCTCTTATGATAAGCAAAGTGTTCTTGAGGGTACTGATACGTCTCCAATGTATCTATATTTTTTCATTGTTCCATGCTATTATATTACCCCTTTTGGATGTTAATGGGACTAACCTACTAACCGAAGGCCCAGCCCATATTGCTGTTTTTTTGCCTATTTTAGTATTTGGAAGAAAAGGAATATCAAACGGAGTCCAAACGGAATGAAACCTTCGGGAGCGTGATTTTTGGAACGAACGTGATCCAGAGGACTTGTAGTGCAAGTCAAGAAGCAACCGAGGACTCCACGAGATAGGAGCCCCCCCCTATAGGGCACACTCCCTGTCTCATGGGCCCCTCGGGCGTCCACCGATGTACTTCTTCCTCCTATATAAGCCTACGTACCCCGAAAACATCCAGGGAGCACCCAAAACACAATTTCCACCGCCGTAACCTTCTGTATCCGCGAGATCCCATCATGGAGCCTTTGCCGGTGTTCTGCCAGAGGGGGAATCGACCATGGAGGGCTTCTACATCAACACCATAGCCCCTCCGATGAGTTGTGAGTACTTTACCACAGACCTACGGGTCCATAGTTATTAGCTAGATGGCTTCTTATCTCTTTTTGGATCTCAATACAATGTTCTCCCCCTCTCTTGTGGAGATCTATTTGATGTAATCTCTTTTTGCTGTGTGTTTGTCGAGATCCGATGAATTGTGGGTTTATGATCAAGTTTATTTATGAATAATATTTGAATCTTCTCTGAATTCTTTTATGTATGATTGAGTTATCTTTGCAAGTCTCTTCGAATTATTAGTTTGGTTTGGCCTACAAGATTGATCTTTCTTGCCATGGGAGAAGTGCTTAGCTTTGGGTTCAATCTTGCGGTGTCCTTACCCAGTGACAGAAAGGGTTGCAAGGCACGTATTGTATTGTTGCCATCGAGGATAACAAGATGGGGTTTATATCATATTTCTTGAGTTTATCCCTCTACATCATGTCATCTTGCTTAATGCATTACTCTATTCTTATGAACTTAATACTCTAGATGCAGGCAGGAGTCGGTCGATGTGTGGAGTAATAGTAGTAGATGCAGACAAGAGTCGCTCTACTTGTGGCGGACGTGATGCCTATATACATGATCATGCCTAGATAATCTCATAATTATTCGCTTTTCTATCAATTGCTCGACAGTAATTTGTTCACCCACCGTAATACTTATGCTATCTTGGGAGAAGCCTCTAGTGAAACCTATGGCCCTCGGGTCTATCTCTTATCATATTTGCTTCCAACCTACTTTTATTTGCATCTTTACTTTTTGCATCTATATTATAAAATACCAAAAATATATTTATCTTATTATACCGTCTCTATCAGATCTCACTTTCGCAAGTGGACGTGAAGGGATTGACAACCCCTTTATTGCGTTGGTTGCGAGTTCTTGGTTTGTCTGTGTAGGTGCCTGGGACTTTTGAGGAGCCTTCTACTGGATTGATACCTTGGTTCTCAAAAAGTGAGGGAAATACTTACGCTACTATTGCTGCATCACCCTTTTCTCTTCAAGGAAAACCAACGCAAGCTCAAGACATAGCAAGAAGGATTTCTGGCACCGTTGCCGGGGAGGTCTTCGCTCAAGTCAAGACATACCAAGTACCCATCACAAACTCATCTCCGTTGCATTTACTTTATTTGCCATTTGCCTCTCGTTTTCTTCTCCCCCACTTCACCCTTGCCGTTTTATTTGCCCTCTCTTTCCCAATCTTCTCTTCTCTCTTTTGCTTGCCCTTTCGTTTGCTCGTTTGGTTGGAATAGATGCTTATTTATTGCTAAACAGAGAACCTAAGATCTATGGATCCTCATCCGCTTGCTAATCTTTTTAATAGATCCAATTATGATGAACCAATTGCTAGTGAGTTTTGTGCACTAGATTATCTTTATGAAGCTTTGCTCAAAATTTGTGAATCTGAAAATTATGACGAAGAAATTTATGAAGAGATTCACGATAACTCCTTGAATAAAAAGCATGATTGCATTGATTTTCCTATAAATTCTCTTGATGTTAGTTTTGCTAATAATATGCGAAACCCTAAGCTTGGGGATGCTAGTTTTACTATGTCTACTACTTGTTTCAATGATCATGATTGGGGTGATTCTTCTTATAACCTTGAAAATTTATTTAAGCCCCATGATGAATATGAGATTGATAATAGTGTTTGCAATAATATTGAAAGTGGGTTTGGAAGAGTGTCAACTTTAGATCCCACATATTTGGAGTATGTTCAATCTTATGATATTTTTGATAAAAGTGGGTTCGGAAAGGTCATGACTTTAGTTAATGTTAATCCCATTATCTTGGAAGAGTGTCAACTTTGCATGCATGTGGATCATGTTGAGAATATGTTTTGTGATAGCTATTTTGTTGAATTTTCCTATGATCCTACATGTAATTATTATGAGAGAGGAAAATATGGTCGTAGAAATTTTTATCTTATTAAATTACCTCTCGTCATGTTGAGATTGCTATCGTCTCTTTCTTCTTCCATGCATAAGCTAGTTTTTGCTTGCCTTGCAAATTTGTTTGCTTATAATATGCCTATGCATAGGAAGTATGTTAGACTTATATGTGTTTGTCACGTGTTTCATGATGCTCTCTTTGTGCTTCAATTCTTGTCCTTCATGTGAGCATCATTAAAATTATCAATGCCTAGCTAGGGGCGTTAAATGATAGCGCTTGTTGGGAGGCAACCCAATATTTTTCCTTGCTGTTATTCAATAAATCTTGCATCTACCTTATGTTTAGATGTGTTTTTATCTTTTAATTAGTGTTTGTGCCAAGTAGAACCTATAGGATAAACTATGATGATAGTTGATTTGGTTCTGCTGAAAAACAGAAACTTTGCGCTCACGAGAAAAAATTCAATAAATCACAGAAACGTGATTTTGCATTGATTCTTTTTGATGCTGATCAATAAACAAATGTTCTACGTACGTCCTATTGTGGTAGGATTTTTAGAGTTTCAGAAGTTTGCGTTAGTTACAGATTGCTACAGACTGTTCTGTTTTTGACAGATTCTGTTTTTCATGTGTTGTTTGCTTATTTTGATGCATCTATGGCTAGTAAAATAGTTTATGAACCATAGAGAACTTGGAATACAGTAGGTTTAACACCAAAATAAATAAATAAGGAGTTCATTACAGTACCTTATGTGGTGGTTTTGTTTTCTTTTACTAACGGAGCTTATAAGATTTCCTGTTGAGTTTTGTGTTGTGAAGTTTTCAAGTTTTGGGTAAAGCTTTTATGGACTATGGAATAAGGACTGGCAAGAACCTAAGCTTGGGGATGCCCATGGCACCCCAAGACATTCAAGGATAGCCAAAATACTAAGCTTGGGGATGCCCCGGGAAGGCATCCCCTCTTTCCTCTTCGTTCATTGGTAACTTTACTTGGAGCTATATTTTTATTCGCCACATGATATGTGTTTTGCTTGGAACGTCGTGTATTATATTAGTCTTTGCTTTTTAAATTACCACAATCATCCTTGCTGTACACACCTTTTGGGAGAAGCCTATTTGATTAGAATTTGCTAGAATACTTTATGTGCTTCACTTATATCTTTTGAGCTTGATAGTTTTTGCTCTAGTGCTTCACTTATATCTTTTAGACCATGGCAGTGGCTTGATTTTGTAGAAATTGCTAGTCTCTCATGCTTCACTTATATATTTTTGAGAGTCTTTTATAACATCATGGTATTTTCTATGGTTATATAATTGGTCCTAGAATGGTAGGCATCCAAGTTGGGTAGAATAAAAACTATCATAGGAAGTGAATTGGATGCTATGATCAATTTGATACTTGATAAGTGTTTTGAGATATGGAGGTAGTGATATTAAAGTCATGATAGTTGGGTGATTATGAATTTAAAGAATGCTTGTGTTGAAGTTAGCAAGTCCCGTAGCATGCACGTATGGTTAAAGTTGTGTAAGAAATTTGAAACATGAAGTGTACCTGGCTTGTGCATCCTTATGAGTGGCGGTCGGGGACGAGCGATGGTTTTTTCCTACCAATCTATCCCCCTAGGAGCATGCGCGTAGTGCTTGATTTTTGGTGACTTCTAAATTTTTGCAATAAGTATATGAGTTCTTTTGACTAATGTTGAGTCCATGGATAATACGCACTTTTACCTTTCCACCATTGCTAACCTCTTCGGTACCGTGCATTGCCCTTTCTCACCTTGAGAGTTGGTGCAAACTTTGCCGGTGCATCCAAACCCCGTGATACGATACGCTCTATCACACATAAACCTCATTTTATCTTCCTCAAAACAGGCACCATACCTACCTATTATGGCATTTCCATAGCCATTCCGAGATATATTGCCATGCAACATTCCACCGTTCCGTTTATCATCATCATGACATACATTACTTTTGTCATATTGCCATTGCATGATCATGTAGTTGACATCGTATTTGTGGCAAAGCCGCCATGCATTATTTTTCATACATGTCACTCTTGATTCATTGCGCCATCCTGGTACACCGCTAGAGGCATTCATATAGAGTCATATCTTGTTCTAGTTTCGAGTTGTAATTCTTATGTTGTAATCAATAGAAGTGTGATGATCATCATTATTAGAGCATTGCCCAAAAAAAGAAGAAAGGACAAAAGAAAAAAATAAAGGCCCAAAAAAAGAAAAAGAAAAAAAGGAAAAAAAGAAAAAGAAAAAAAAGAAATAAAAGAAATAAATAAAAAGGGCAATGTTACTATCTCTTTTTCCACACTTGTGCTTCAAAGTAGCAGCTTGTTCTTCATGTAGTGGGTCTCATATATTGTGCTTCAAAGTAGCACCATGTTTTTCATATAGTGAGTCTCATAAGTTCTATTTTTCATACTAGTGGGAATTTTTCATTATAGAACTTGGCTTGTATATTCCTACGATGGGCTTCCTCAAATGCCCTAGGTCTTCGTGAGAAAGCAAGTTGGATGCACACCCACTAGTTTTCTTTTTTTGAGCATTCATTTATAGCTCTAGTTCATCTGTTGCATGGCAATCCCTACTCCTCATGTTGACATCAATTAATGGGCATCTACATAGCCCGTTGATTATCCTCGTCAATGTGAGACTTTCTCCTTTTTTGTCTTCTCCACACAATCCCCATCATCATATTCTATTTCACCCATAGTGCTATATCCATGGCTCACACTCATGTATTGCATGAAGGTTGAAAAAGTTTGAGATTATTTAAGTATGAAACAAGTGCTTGGCTTGTCATCGGGGGTATAGAAGTTGGGAACATCTTTGTGTGACGAAAATGAAGCATAGCCTAACTATATGATTTTGTAGGGATGAACTTTATTTTGCCATGTTATTTTGAGAAGACATGATTACTTTGATTAGTATGCTTGAAGTGTTACTATTTCTTTTATCAACATGAATTTTTATTTTGAATCATTTGGATCTGAACATCCATGCCACAATAAAGAAAATTACATTGAGAATTATGCTAGGTAGCATTCCACATCAAAAATTCTTTTTTTATCATTTACCTACTCGAGGGCGAGCAAGCATTAAGCTTGGGGATGCTTGATACATATACAACATATCTATAATTTTTTATTGTTCCATGCTATTATGTTACCCCTTTTGGATGTTTATGGGCTTTATTTTACACATTTATACCATTTTTGGGAGTAACCTACTAACCGGAGGCCCAGCCCGTATTGTTGTTTTTTGCCTATTTCGGTATTTTGAAGAAAAGGAATATCAAATCGAGTCCAAACGGAATGAAACCTTCGGGAGCATGATTTTTGGAACGAACGTGATCCAGAGGACTTGGAGTGCAAGTCAAGAAGCAGCCGAGGACTCCACGAGATAGGAGGGCGCGCCCCCTATAGGGCGTGCCCCTTTCTCGTGGGCCCCTCGGGCTTCCACCGACGTACTTCTTCCTCCTATATAAGACTACGTACCCCGAAAACATCCAGGGAGCACCCAAAACACAATTTCCACCACTGTAACCTTCTATATCTGTGAGATCCCATCTTGGAGCCTTCGCCGGCGTTCTGCCGGAGGGGGAATCGACCACGGAGGGCTTCTACATCAACACCATAGCCCCTCTGATGAGTTGTGAGTAGTTTACCACAGACCTATGGGTCCATAGTTATTAGCTAGATGGCTTCTTCTCTCTTTTTGGATCTCAATACAATGTTCTCCCCCTCTCTTGTGGAGATCTATTTGATGTAATCTCTTTTTGCAGTGTGTTTGTCGAGATCCGATGAATCGTGGGTTTATGATCAAGTTTATCTATGAATAATATTTGAATCTTCTTTGAATTGTTTTATGTATGATTGAGTTATCTTTGCAAGTCTCTTCGAATTATTAGTTTGGTTTGGCCTACTAGATTGGTTCTTCTTGCCATGGGAGAAGTGCTTAGCTTTGGGTTCAATCTTGCGGTGCTCTTACCTAGTGACAGAAAGGGTTGCAAGACACGTATTGTATTGTTGCCATCGAGGATAACAAGATGGGGTTTATATCATATTGCTTGAGTTTATCCCTCTACATCATTTCATCTTGCTTAATGCGTTACTCTGTTCTTATGAACTTAATACTCTAGATGCAGGCAGGAATCGGTCGACGTGTGGAGTAATAGTAGTAGATGCAGGAAGGAGTCGGTCTACTTGTTGCGGACGTGATGCCTATATACATGATCATGCCTAGATAATCTCATAATTATTCGCTTTTCTATCAATTGCTCGACAGTAATTTGTTCACCCACCGTAATACTTATGCTATCATGGGAGAAGCCTCTAGTGAAACCTATGCCCCCCAGGTCTATCTCTTATCATATTTTCTTCCAATCTACTTTTATTTGCATCTTTACTTTTTGCATCTATATTATAAAATACCAAAAATATATTTATCTTATCATACCATCTCTATCAGATCTCATTTTCGTAAGTGGTCGTAAGGGATTGACAACCCCTTTATTGTGTTGGTTGCGAGTTCTTGGTTTGTTTGTGTAGGTGCGTGGGACTTCTGAGGAGCCTCCTACAGGACTATTACCTTGGTTCTCAAAAACTGAGGGAAATACTTACACTACTATTGCTGCATCACCCTTTCCTCTTCAAGGAAAACCAACGCAAGCTCAAGACATAGCAGGTACACGGGAATTTCATCTAGTCACTTCCATCATGTTGGCCTAATTCATGTTCGGTACTTTGATAATTTGATATGTGGGTGGACCGGTGCTTAGGTGCTGTTCTTACTTGAAAAAACATCCTACTTATGATTAACCCTCTCGCAAGCATCCGCAACTACGAGAAAAGTATTAACAATAAATTCTAACCATACCATTAAACTTTTGTATCCACCATCTAATAACTACTCCACAATGCATTCTCTTAGGCCCAAACTGGGGTTTAAGCTTCTGTCACTCTCGCAACCCACCATCTAATAACTACTCCACAATGCATTCTCTTAGACCCAAATATGGTGAAGTGTCATGTAGTTGATGTTCACATGACACCACTAAGAGAATGACAACATACATATCATCAAAATATCAAACACATATCAAGTTCACATGATTCCTTGCAACATGATTTCTCCCGTGACCTCAAGAAAGAAAGTAACTACTCACAAATGATAAACATGCTCAAGATCAGAGGAGTGTTAAATAGAATAATGTATCTGAACATATAATCTTCCACCAAATAAACCATATAGTAATCAACTACCAGATGTAATCAATGCTACTAGTCACCCACAAGCACCAATCTATAGTTTTGATACAAAGATTGAACACAAGAGATGAACTAGGGTTTGAGAGGAGTTGGTTCTATGAAGATGTTGATGAAGATAGCCCTCCCCAAGATGGGAGAGTTGTTGGTGATGATGATGACGATGATTTCCCCCTCTGGGAGGGAAGTTCGCCCAGCGGAATCGCACCGCCAGAGGGTAAAAGTACTCCTACCCAAGTTCCGCCTCGAGGCGGCGGAGCTTTGTCCTGAATGTCCTCCTCTGATTTTTTCTAGGTCAAACTGACTTATATACCAGAAGATGGGCACCGGAGGTTGGCCGATGAGGGCAGCACCCACCAGGGTGCGCCTGGGCCTCCTGGCGCGCCTAGGTGGGTTGTGCCCACCTGGTGGCCCCACCTCTGATACTTATTTGCTCCAATATTTATTAAATATTACATAGAAATTCCTCGAGAAGTTTCATCTCATTTGGAGTTGTGCAGAATAGGTAGCTTAACGTAGCTTTTTCAGGTCCAGATTTCCAGCTGCCGGAATTCTCCCCCTTGGTGCATACCTTGCATATTATGAGAGAAAAGGCATTAGAATTACTCCAAAAAGCATTATTATACAATAAAACAACATAAATAAGAGTAGAATAACATGATGCAAAATGGATGTATCAACTCCCCCAAGCTTAGACCTCGCTTTTCCTCAAGCGAAAACCGAAATCGAGAAACATGTCCACATGCTTAGAGAGGGAGGTGTCGATAAAAACAAAAATACGGACATAGCTGCATCATGTGACTTATTATAATAGCAACAAACTTTAATATAAAACTTTTATCATAGAACTTCTATGATAGACTTCATATGAACAAGTGACAATTCATCACAACATCGAAGTATAAAGCATAAACCCTATTAGAAACCAACAAACTATGTTCTTAGTCAACTTTGCAACTACAATTCATCATCTTTTCAGGAAGGGTCAAGTATCAGAGCCTTTAGGAAATTCCACATACTCCACAATCATTTAGTCTTCTATGATTGCTAACACTCACCGCGTACACATGAGCAAAACATTTCAGCCGGACACAAAGAAAGATAGGGGCTTATAGTTTTGCCTCCCAACACACTCACCTCAAGGGTGATGTCAACAATAATAACTTATGCCCCCCATATTCAACTAGACATATGCGCCTAGATCTTTCCTCACCACATGATGCTTGCCAAGGAGAAAAATAAAAGGAATAGAGAGAAAAACTTTGACTCTTGCATGAAAGTAAATACATGAAAGTAAAAGATAGGCCCTTCGCAGAGGGAAGCAGAGGTTTCCATGCGCTTTTGTTTTTATGCTCAACCCCTTAGTGCAAGAGAATGTCACATTATATTTCCCCTTGTGATGGCAACCTTTATTATGCAGTCTGTCACTTTTATTCTTCACCATCACAAGTTCATACAATGCTCAATTTTCCCTTACACTAAATGATCTCACCTTTTTATAAGCAATTTTTATTGCCTTTTTTGCACAGATGCCAACTTACTTGAAGGATCTTACTCAATCTATAGGTAGGCATGCATGGTGGACTCTCAAACAAGATAGGGTTTAAGGGTTTTGGATGCACAAGTAGTATATCTATATCTACTTAGTGCAGAGTTTTTGGCTAGCAAAGTTGGGGCAAGCACCACATGTTGAAGGATCTATGACAATATAACTTCTATGTGAATACAAACAAACATAAATCATTAAGTTGTCTTCCTTGTCCAACGTCATCAACAATTTGGCATATAATATTTTGATGGGTGCTCACAATCATAAAAGATTTCCATGATAGTATATTTATATGTGAATCTTCTCTTCCCTTATTAATTCTTTCATGAGTTACATCATTGATCAATGCTATGTTGTCAATCTACAATAAAGTTTTCTACTTATACTTTTCCTTATGAAATGTCATCACTTACCATAAGATTAGCATATGATCTTTTTCTTTTATTTCCTTACTTTTTATTGAAAGAAGAAAAGTAAAGAAGGCAAAACTCAAACTATACTTTATTATATCTCGCGCATGATTACAAGGATTGACCACTAAGCAAACTAACAAAAAGAAAGGATCGACTTTTATTCATCTAATAGAAAAAGATAACCATGGATCGAACTAAGAAAGTAAAGGCAAAAGGTAGTGGAGATGATACGATACCGGGGCACCTCCCCCAAGCTTGGCGAAAGCCAAGGGGAGTGCCCATACCCAATACTCACTTTTCTTTTGGTGGTGATGGAGAAGATGGTGGTGATGAAGTAGAAGGTTTCTTGTCCTCGGGTTTCCACGACAGAGGCTCATCATCATAGGAGGAGGAGTGAGTCTCCCAGATCCTGCAACTGGCAGCCAAACTCATACCTTTAAACCTTGCGTCATATTCAAAGACTTGGCTTTGAAGGTCGTGGATTTGGCTATGGAGGAAGTTGATTTGCTCATTGAGGGAGAAGATGATGTCCTTTATGGGCTTGCCATCCACCTTGAGATCACGTGTATAGTCTGCGATCATGATGTGATTGGCATTGAGTCCATGCTCCACCATCCCCTTGCACTTGAAGATGTCCTGCTCCATAGCTCCAAGACTGGCCTCCACGGATCCAGTCCCCTTGGGTCCTTACACATCGCGGATGTGCAGCACCCCATTGCGCATCTGAATAGATTGAGGGTGCTGCATCACTTCCTGCAGATATGGGTTGATGACGTTTTCGAAGAACATGTCCTTGGAGGAGCTTGAAGTGGCCATGGTGGATTTGATCTGACAGAAAATAGCAAGAAAAGAAAACAAGAGATTTCGCTGCAATACAGAGGTTAACAGGTACAGGAGGTATATATAGATTTTTTATCTTGGTGAACAAGCAGAACTGAAGAAAAACAGAGTCCGGAAAGTACCCGAGGTGGGCACAACCCACCTGGGCGCGCTAGGCATGCCTGGCGCACCCTGGTGTATCGTGCTCACCAGGGTCACTTTCCTAGAAGTTTCTTATTTTCCTAATTTTCTAAATATTGCAAAACTGACAAAAAATATTTTGCGGATTTTTCGGAGTCCGTTTACTTACCGTATCACATACCTCCCTTTTTTCATTATTCCGGAGTGTTCCGGAAGGTTTCCTTTATGTGTTCTTCCAGTGATAAAGTTTGGATAACATTGCTTTCTACATTAATGGGCGTACCTGAGATATGCCCATTGACAACCTTCTGGTTAGTCCCTTCAGCATTATTTATTTTGATAGCTCCGGATCTATAGACCTCCTCGATGACATAGGGCCCTTCCCATTTGGAGAGGAGTTTTCCTACAAAGAATCTGAAACGAGAGTTGTACAAAAGAACATATTCTCTGACTTTTAACTCACGCTTTTGGATTCTTTTGTCATGCCATCTTTTAACCTTTTATTTAACTTAGCATTTTCATAATCCCGGGTTCTCCTATCATCCAATGAGATAATATCAAATAACCTCTTTTCCCCAGCAAGTTTGAAATCATAATTGAGTTCTTTTATTGCCCAAAATACTTTGTGTTGTAAATCAAGCACTACTAGAATCAACTACTTTGCCATCTGCCAGCTCTTTGCCGTCAGCTAGCAGACGGCAAAGAAGCTCTTTGCCATCAGCTACCCGAAAGCAGACGGCAAAGAACTGGATGATGACAAAGAAAGCCTTTGCCATCAGCCTGTTCTTTGTCGTCCGCTAGCTGACGACAAAGAATCTTTGCCGTCCGCTAGAGACGGCAAAGAGGGAGGGGGGCCCCACTGAGGAGCTGGTTAAAAAATACTTAACGTCCCCCCACTTTGCCGTCCGCCGCAGACGACAAGTATGAACAAAAGCGGACGACAAAGGAGGGCGGACGGCAAAGGCTACCCTAACTAACCTAACTAACGGCCGAGCCCCCTACCCCGCCCGTTACTCATCTCTCTCCCTCGACCTCCTCCGCCCCCGCCCCCGCCCCCGCCGCCCGGCGCCGCCCCCGCCCTCGCCGCCCCCACCACCCGGCGCCAGCGTCGCCCCTGCTCCGGTGAGTTTTTTTCTTTCTGTTTTTCG
>NC_041387.1:678883061-678884751 GCF_002162155.2 Triticum dicoccoides
CTCTTTAATTCTTGTTTAATTGTTAGTGTTAGTGTTAGTGTTAGATTTAGTGTTAGAAAAGAAGAAAATTTAGTGTTAGTGTTAGAAAAAAGAATATGTAGAAGAAAAGAAGAAGAAGTGGAAAAAAGATGAAAAAGAAGAAAAGAAAAGAAGTAGAAAAAAGATGAAAAAGAAGAAGAAGAAAAGAAGTAGAAGAAGTAGAAGAAGAAGAATAGAAGAAAAGAAAAGAAGTAAAAGAAGTAGAAAAAAGATGAAAAAAGAAGAAGAAGAAGAAAGGAAAGAAGAAGAAAGGAAAGAAGAAGAAGAAGAAGAAGAAAGGAAAGAAGAAGAAGGATAGAAGAAGAAGAAGAGAAGGAAAGAAGAAGAAGAGAAGGAAAGAAGAAGAAGGATAGAAGGAAACACCCCGACCACTGACCCCGACACCCTGTGACGCCCTCGATTCAATCGTACACTAATCATACACGAAAATGTGTACGATCAAGATCAAGGACTCACGGAAAGATATCACAACACAACTCTAGACACAAAAATAAAATAATACAAGCTTTATATTACAAGCCAGGGGCCTCGAGGGCTCGAATACATAAGCTCGAAAACACAAGAGTCAGCGGAAGCAACAATATCTGAGAACAGACATGAGTTAGACAAGTTTGCCTTAAGAAGGCTAGCACAAAAGCAACATCGATCGAAAAGGCAAGGCCTCCTGCCTGGGAGCCTCCTAACTACTCCCGGTCGTCGGCGTCCGTCACGTGGTAGGAGGCACCCTCGGGGTAGCAGCAGTCGTCAAAGGTGGCATCTGGCTCCTGGACTCCACCATCTGGTTGCAACAACCAGAAAGAAGAAGGAAGGGGAAAAAGGGGAAGCAAAGCAACCGTGAGTACTCATCCAAAGTACTCGCAAGCAAGGATCTACACTACAGATGCAACATTATCAAAGAGGGGTTGTATATGTGGACTGGGCTGCAGAAATGCCAGAATAGAGAGAAGGCCTAGTCCTATCGAAGACTAGCATCTTCTGGAAACCACCATCTTGCAGCAAACAAGAGGGAGTAGAGTAGCATAAAGTAAAGTGGTAGTAGTGTTATCAACCTCGGCCAGAGATCCTTTCTCGACTCCCTGCGAGAAAGTAATCCCAAAGCCATACTATCCAGTTATCATCACAATCAAATCCTCATCACCATCCAGTTCTCATCACAAGTATCCAGTTCTAGTTGTACCGATCGGGATACAACTCCAAGTGTCCGTTACCGTAGGACAGGCTATCGATAGATGTTTTCTTCCCTGCAGGGGTGCACCAACTTACCCACCACGCTCGATTGACTCCGGCCGGACACACTTTCCAGGGTCATGCCCGGCCTCGGCCAAACAATACGCCGCAACCCGACCTAGACTTAACAGAGAGGTCAGCACGCCGGACTAAACCTATGCCCCCAGGGGTCATGGGCCATCTCCCCGGAAACTCCTGCACGTTGCGTACGCGGCCGGTGAGCAGACCTAGCTACCTCCTTCAACAAGGCAGGCGCTTGCGCAGTCCAACCCGGCGCGCGCCACTCAGTCGCTGACGTCTATTAAGCTTCGGCTGATGTATACGACGCAGAACGCCCATACTATGCCCACGTGATGGTTAGTGCTATCAGGCCAGAGGCCCCTCGGATCAAATATCCAAATCGTAGTGGATTAGGAACGCGCGG
>NC_041387.1:678884761-678894778 GCF_002162155.2 Triticum dicoccoides
CCCGACACCCCGACCCCGACACGACACCCTGACCCCGAAACAACACCCCGACATTGACATGACACCCGACCCCCTAAACCTCCCGAAAAGGTGCTCTTCGGCCTTCCAGAGGCCGACGGGGTTATATACTTGTGAATTATTAGTTAGGTCATATATTTTTCGATTTTGTTATGAAAAACATCATATATAATTGTGTTGATCGGGTAGATTTAAATGTGCAGTTGTTTCATCGCTGCGAGGTTTGGTTTTCGACGACCTCGCCGTGCGTTTGACGAGCTCTGCCCCTTCGTTCGTGGGTGAGCACAAATGACATGTCCTTCTCCCCCATTAATTATTTGCACAAATCACATGAAATTTGGTAGCTAGCTATATATGTGTCTTGAATCATCAGTATGCGTAACCAATATGTGTCTCCTGTTTGAAAGCGTCATAGTTATAAATATGCATGCATTTGCATATTTATAACCTTGATTCCTTCGAATTGTCCAACGCTATCCATGGACAGCCCGAGTATGTGTAGATTGGGTTCGTTTTCCCATATGCTTTGCTCCAGATCCGACGCATAAATTTCGTCAGTGCCTCCCCTGTTGTTCTCTGGGTACACATCCTCTCTGTTTATTGCAGAGACGTGTATCAGGAGAACAGCGGGGAGGTGCTGCCGAAATTTTGCGTCGGATCCGGAGCATAGCTTGGGAAAATGAACCCAATCTACACATACTCGGGTGGGATTAGGACCTATCATTACCTATTAGAGTGTAGGTTGCATGGACGTAATAAAATTGACAAAGTAGATCAACTGATGAATATATACATGGTGAATTATATATATAATTGTTGTGTGTCCAGTAGCTCTGAAAGTCAAGATGAGTGATCGTGCGTGGATGTACACCAGTCACACTGGTCAGAACAAATGGAGCGCTGAATGGTTCACAAAAACCAAGGGGTTTGTGCAAGCCGCATTTGCAAATGGCCAGAGGAAAACTTGGTGCCCCTATTTCGATGCGGCAATTGGGAAAAGAGGACATAGGCTGAAATGGGTAAACACCTGCAGAAGAATGGTTTTACGCCCGATTATATGGTGTGGACATTTCATAGTGAGTCTGCCCAACGTGACCGAGCTGAGGTGGATCATCGTCGCACCGACGAGCATGGTACCGGGATGGAAAACATGGTGCAAGACTATGATGATGCTCGGGATTCGGACGAGGAGATGGAGGAATCTGCAAAGGCCTTCAATGAAATGTTGGAGTCCTCAAAACGTCCGCTCCACGAGCACACTGAGCTTTGTCAGTTGGATGCCATCTCACAAGTAATGGCTTTGAAGGCTCAGTTCAACTTGGGCAGAGAATGCTATGATGCAATTATGACAGTATTTGGACGCTTTCTACCCAAAGCCATGTAATGCCTGCAAACCTGTACCAGTCGGACAAAATCCTCCGTGCACTGAAGATGCCCTATGAGAAGATACATGCCTGTGAGAAAGGATGTGCCTTATTTAGGCTTAACTATGCGGACTTGAACTATTGTCCCATTTGCATGTGTTCCAGGTATATTGTGGTAGACAACGGTATGGGTGAGAAGACACAAACCAAAATCCCTGTTAGTGTTCTTTGGTATATTCCAATCGTACCAAGACTTCAACGTCTTTTCATGGTCGAAGAGACGGCCAGACAGATGACATGGCACAAAACAGGCAAAAGATAGTTTCGCAACTTCTACGTCTTTTCTCGGTACATTGTTTCGCAACTTCTATTTCCTTTGAACTGCTCTTATTCCTGGATATTTCATACAGTCGATACGTCACCCTATTCTCGTATGGAGCGGTGATCCAAAAGGATTCCGTCGAAGAGTATGAGCTTCTCGCAAAGCAAGGAGGCGGCTCTCCTGGTTTCATCTCTTGGTTCAAACAAACTGTAAATTCTATTAGACAATTTCATTTCATTCGCTAATTTGTGCGTAATGCAACAATCCTTTCATATTAAATTTGTAGGCTAATTCAGAGTCTATGGACGCCGAATTGAGACAAGTCGCTAATGGTTTTGACTATAAGGTCCATTCATTTGACAAATATGACATCAACGGGTATCGTTTTCGTACCTATGGCAAAGAGCTATCTATGGCCGACCGAAAGTCTACAAATTGTTGTGTATCTGCTATCGGCGAAGGAGGTACCGAGTATTATGGGAGAGTTGAAGAAATCTATGAACTTCTATTCTATGGTGAAAACCCACCGAATGTCGTAGTCTTCAAATGTTATTGGTTTCAGCCGAAGGAGACTAGAAGGACTCATGAACATATAGGGCTAGTTGAAATCAACCAAAGCACCCATTTAGATGTTCCTGATGTCTATATTATGGCTCAACAGGTGACCCAAGTATTCTATCTACCCTGGGCTTGCCAAACTAATCAAAATCTGAAAGGTTGGGATGTCGTTTATGAAGTGCCGCCACGTGCTAAACTATCTCCCCCAAAGGAAGAGGATTATGAACCTCACATTAACCCAGACACATATGAAGGAGAATTCTTCCAAGAGACACGTCTTTCCAAAAAGCATTTCAAGAACCGGTATACTTCACCCCAAAACATTGAAGTAGATAGCGACAGTGAATCCCACATCACCCCAGAGGAGGAACAAGAAGAGCCGCAACAAGAAAAGGTTACTGCTGCGAACGACCTCTCAATGCTTGACCGATTACGTAAAGATGGAAGGGGAGCCGACTGAGGCCAAGGACAAACATGCCCAAATTCAAGGTGTGCCACACCATCAAGGTAGCTCCAGCTTATATCAGTTCAAGCGGAATTGGGTAATGTGGTTTGCTTCATTATTAATGCAATTCATTCATCATGCTAACTTGAGCCCTTTAATTACTAATTTACTTTGTTTCTCTCTTTCAGGCATGCTACAATAAGACGGATAAGGTGCCAGAGGGGTACGACCTATATGCCATGGCCCACACTGCCTCTTACAAGCAAGTCAAGGGGAAGGCGAGGAAAGGGGAGGAGTTTAACCCGAGCCAGATCCCCTACAATCCATAGCAGGTGATGATATCTAGTGGCGGGAGGTCCCGTGGCTCCATAGCCATTGATCCAGAGATTGCTCCTGAGACCACGGTGAGTTTAATTTGAATGGACGTTACTTGCTAGTCTTAACATTTGAGTGTCATCATGCTAACGAAACATTGGAAATGATCTTTGGTGCAGCGTTACCCCACACAAGCATCACACGATCCTTCTCCAGCTACTGGCCTGAGCCAGCCCGCTCCCACACCTCCATGATCAAGGTAAGTTTCTCTAGTTTTTTGCTTAACAAATGCATAAAGACCTAGACTTAGCTTTATTTCATCCAATATTCTTACCTCAATGACCTAGACGTAGCTTCTTTTCCTGCAAAATGACTTAATAAGCTTACTGACCTCCAAAACCAGCCATTTTACCTAAGTTAGCTCTGAAACGATCTATACTTAGCTTTGTTTCCTCCAAAATGACGTAAGTTAGTTATAATATGCTTAGTTAACTAGGTTTGCTCAATAATGACATGTACTTACCTTACTTATGTAAAAAACGGCATAATTAGCTTAGTTAGCTCATAAACGATCCATTTTACCTACATTAGCTCTAAAATGATGCATTTTACCTAAGTTAGCTCATAAACGATCCATTTCACCTAAGTTACCTCACAAACGATGGCGTGCTTCTTCTTCTAGTCTTCTTATTCTAGTCACCTTTTCCTAACTTTCTTATTTGCCATTTTGCAGATTTCATTCACTTCTCGGAAGCTAGCTTGCTATGATGGAGTGCTTGTTTTTAATTTCATTCTCTTCTAGTATTCTTCTAGCTTGCTACGATGGAACTTGCTATCTTGATAAAACTTTGCATTGTAATATGTATGTGCAACTTTGCTATCTTGATGGAACTTGCTATGTATGAGTGGATGGAACTATATATGTATGTACGATGAAATTTATGTGCTGTTAAATAGCTCTGTGAAATATATCTATATATGTCATATATATTTGCTGTGAAAATTGTTGGATTTAAAAAAAACAGAAAAAAAAGAGCCAATATGCAGGCTCTTTGCCGTCAGCCACCGACGGCAAAGGTCTCTTTGCCATCAGCAGCGGACGGCAAAGAGGCCATGTGGCAGGCAACTGTGCTTCCTGGGAGGCTGACCTATTTGGTCAGTTTGCCAACAGTGGTTGACGGCAAAGAGAAAAAAAACTTTGCCTACAGCGGCGGACGGCAAAGGCCTTCCGATTTTTGCTGTCAGCAGCCGATGGCAAAGGCTTGCCGTTAACCACCTAATGGAGTAACAGCGCAATTATTGCCGTCAATATTCTTTGCCGTCGGCAGCTGATGGCAAAGGACCCTTTGCCGTCAGCCGCCTGAAGCGGATGGCGATGCAGCTCTTTGCCGTCCCGTACGTTGCCGTCCACTTTTGCCGTCCGCGGCGGACGACAAAGACCTTTGCCATCCGCCATCCGTGCCTTTGCCGTCCGCCGTGGCTGATGGCAAAGTAGCTGATTCCTGTAGTGAAGAGGCAAATGACAAGCTTTTCCATAAACCCTGTTATATGCAGACATACCCATAGGATTTTTATATGTTGTTTTATAGGCCCAAAGTGCATCATCTAATTTCTTAGACCAATTCTTTCGGGACCTATTGACAGTCTTTCGCAAGATTAGTCTTATTTCTCTATTGCTAAGTTCAACTTGACCACTAGACTGATGATGATAAGGTGACACAATTCTATGGTTAACATCATACTTAGCAAGCATTTTACGGAAAGCACCATGAATAAAGTGTGAACCACCATGAGTCATTAAATATCTAGGGACTCCAAACCTTGGGAAAATAACTTCCTTAAGCATTTTAATAGAGGTGTTGTGATCAGCACTATTGGTTGGAATAGCTTCTACCCACTTAGTAACATAATCAACATCAACCAAAATATGTGTAAACCCATTAGAGGAAGGAAAAGGTCCCATGAAATCAAATCCCCAAACATCAAATGGTTCAAGAACAAGTGAATAATTAATAGGCATTTCTTGACGCTTACCGATATTACCTATTCTTTGACATTCATCCCAAGATGAGACGAATTTGTGGGCATCTTTGAAGAGAGTAGGCCAATAAAAACCAAATTGCAATACCTTATGAGCGGTTCTGTCTCTCGCGTGATGTCCTCCATAAGCTTTAGAGTGACATTTCCGTAGGATTTGTTCCTGTTCATGCTCAGGTACACAACGTCTAATAATACCATATACTCCTTTATAAAGATGTGGGTCATCCCAAAAGTAATGTCTTAAATCATAGAAGAATTTTTCTTTTGTTGGTATGTGAAGCTAGGTGGTATGTATTTAGTAACAATATAATTTGCATAGTCAGCAAACCAAGGTGTACTATGAGAAACATTTATTGCAGCCAGTTGTTCATCAGGGTAGCTATCATTCATAGGTTATGGGTCATCAAGAATATTTTCAAGCCTAGACAAGTTATCAGCTACGGGGTTCTCTGCTCCTTTCCTATCAGTGATATGCAAATCAAATTCTTGTAGCAGAAGAACCCACCTAATGAGTCTAGGTTTAGCATCTTTCTTTTCCATAAGATATTTTATAGTAGCACAATTGGTGTGAACAATTACTTTAAAATTAACAATGTAAGATCTGAATTTATCACAAGCAAACATCACTGCTAAGAATTCTTTTTCAGTAGTAGCATAGTTTCATTGAGCACTATCTAGAGTTTTTCTAGCATAATGAATAACATTCAGTTTTTTATCAACTCTTTGTCCTAGAACAGTACCAACAACATAATCACTAGCATCACAAATAATCTCAAAAGGCAAGTTCCAATCAGGTGGTTGAACAACAGGTGCAGTAATTAAGGCTTTCTTTAGTGTTTCAAAGGCTTCCATACAATCATCATCAAACACAAAGGGAATATCCTTTTGCAAAAGATTCGTAAGAGGCCTAGAAATTTTAGAAAAGTCTTTGATAAATCTCCTATGGAAACCAGCATGACCAAGGAAACTACGAATACCTTTGATATCTTTAGGACATGGCCTTTTCTCAATTGCATCAACCTTGGCTTTGTCCACCTCAATGCCTTTTTCAAAAATTTTATGGCCCAAAACAATACATTTGTTAACCATAAAGTGGCACTTCTCCCAATTCAAGACGAGATTTGTTTGTTCACATCTCTGCAAGACTCGATCAAGATTGCTTAAACAATCATAAAAAGACTTCCCATAAACAGAAAAGTCATCCATGAAAACCTCAACGATCTTTTCACAAAAGTCAGAGAATATAACAATCATACATGTTTGAAAGGTAGCAGGTGCATTACATAAACCGAAAGGCATACTTCTATAAGCAAATGTTCCAAAAGGACAAGTCAAAGCGGTCTTTTCTTGATCAGATTATACAACAGGTATTTGTGAAAAGCCAGAGTATCCATCAAGGAAACAAAAATGTGTGTGATTGGATAATCTTTCTAACATTTGATCGATAAAAGGTAGAGGCTAATGATCTTTTCTAGTAGCTTTATTTAATTTTCTATAATGAATTATCATCCTATAGCCTGTGACAATTCTTTGTGGAATAAGCTCATTCTTATCATTAGGAACAACAGTAATACCTCCTTTCTTAGGGACACACTGAACATGACTTACCCATCTACTATTAGCTATAGGATAGATTATACCTGCTTCCAGAAGTTTCAATATTTGCGTTCTTACCACTTCTTTCATCTTCGGATTTAACCGACATTGGTGATCAACAACGGGTTTAGCATCAGGTTTCATATTAATCTTGTGCTAACATAGAGTAGGACTAATGCCCTTAAGATCATCAAGAGTATATCCAATAGCAGCTCTATGCTTCCTTAGAACTTTCAATAATCTTTCTTCTTCATGTTCTGAAAGGTTAGCACTAATAATAACAAGATATATCTCTTTCTCATCAAGATAAGCATATTTCAAAGTGTCTAACAATTGTTTTAATTCAAACACGGGATCACCTTTAGGTGGACGACAACCTCTTAGAGTTTCAATAGGAAAATTGTGTTTAAGCAGAGGTTGTTGTTCGAAAAAGATTCTATCTATTTCATTTCTTTCACACATATGCAAATCATTTTCATGGTCTAGCAAATATTGTTCCAAAGGATCAGTAGGAGGCACACCAATAGAAGCAAGACTAATAATCTCATCCTTAATAGGCAAATTTTCTTATGAGGTTGTTTACTAAACTTGGAAAAATTAAATTCATGAGATTCATCACCAAAGCTAACACCGACAGTTTGTTTCTCACAATCTATTTTGGCATTGACGGTGTTCAAGAAAGGCCTACCAAAAATAATGGGACAAAAGTCATCTTGTGGGGAGCTAAGTACAAGAAAATCAGTAGGGTATTTATTTTCCCACATAAGACTTCAACATCTCTAAGAATCCAAATTGGTGATATAGTATCTCTATTAGCAAGTTTAATAGTGACATATATGCCTTCTATTTTAGCAGGTGCTATTTCATCTTTAATTTCCATAATAAGGAGAAAGGAATAGCACTCACACTAGCACCTAGGTCACATAACCCATGATAATAGTGATCTCCTATCTTAATTGAGACAACATGCATGCCAACAACAGGTCTATGTTTATCTTTTCCTTCAGGTTTGGCAATTCTAGAAGCTTCACTACAGAAGTAAATAACTAATAACCCACAAGTATAGGGGATCGCAACAGTTTTCGAGGGTAGAGTATTCAACCCAAATTTATAGATTCGACACAAGGGGAGTCAAATAATATTTGAAGGTATTAGCAGCTGAGTTGTCAATTCAACCACACCTAGAGATCAATTATCTGCAGCAAAGTGATTAGTAGCACAGTAGTATGATAGTTTTGATGATAGCAGTAGTAGTAACGGTAACAGTAACAATGATAGCAGTGATATTGTAGCAGTAATGATAGCAGTAGCAACAATAGTAATTTGGCAACAACAATATAAGATAAATTCATAGGCATTGGATCAGTGACTCGTTGGGTGATATTCATCATGAGACAGTTATAACCTAGGGCACTAGCTCCAGTTCATAAATATAATGTAGGCATGTATTCCCTAAATAGTCATACATGCTTATGGAAAGAACGTGCATGGCATCTTTTGTCCTACCCTCCCATGGCAGTGGGGTCCTATTGGAAACTAAGGGATATTAAGGCCTCCTTTTAATAGATAACCGAAACAAAGCATTAGCACACAGTGAATACATGAACTCCTCAAACTACGATCATCATCGAGAGTGGTCCCAACTATTGTCACTCCGGGGTTGGCAGATCATAAAACATAGTAGGTGACTATAACTTGCAAGATCGGATCTAGAACATGGATATAATGGTGATAACATAAATGGTTCAGATCTGAAATCATGGCACCCGGGCCCAAAGTGACAAGCATTAAGCATGGCAAAGTCATAGCAACATCAATCTCAGAACATAGTGGATACTAGGGAACAAGCCCTAACAAAACTAACTTGATTACATGATGAATCTCATCCAACTCCTCACCGACCAGCGAGCCTACGATGGAATTACTCACTCCCGGTGGGGAGCATCATGGAATTGGCGATGGAGATGTGTTGGTGATGGCGAAGATCGAAGATCCCCCTCTTCAGAGACCCAAACAGACTCCAGATTTTCCCTCCCGAGGAAGAATAGGGCTTTGCGGCGGCTTCATCTCCTGAAACGTGATAATTCTTTGTCCCCATTTTTTAGAAAAATGGGATTTTATGGCGTTGGTTTGGAGGTCAGCGGGGCCACCAGGTGGGTCGCACCCACCTAGGCGTGCTAGTTGTGCCCACCTAGGTGCCCCCCTCAGGTCCATCCTGGCTCTAGAAATTCTATTTTATTGTATAAAAAATTCTCGCAAAGTTTCGTTCCATTCCGAGAACTTTTATTTCTGCACAAAAACAACACCATGGTAGTTCTGCTGAAAACGGCGTTGGTCCGGGGTTAGTATCATTCAAATCATGCAAATTAGAGTCCAAAACAAGAGGACAAGCATTAGGAAAAGTATATACGTTGGAGACGTATCAATAACATGCCCATCAATATTATCAACTTAGAGATCTTTAACCGTAGCAACACTAGGTTCAACTCTGATTTGTTCAGATGGGTTGGGTGTTCTAACATAACTTTTGTTAACCACAGTTGAAGCTTTAGCATGTTCCTTCATCCTAACAGGAAAAGGTTTTTTTTTCAAGATAAGCAGTGAGAACAACTGGATCAACATTGTAAATGATAGTTTCTTCTTTAGCTTTTACAGGTTCTTTAATTTCTTATTGTAACATCCCAAATTTTCAATTTGGAATGTTATACATTAGATCATCATTGCATATCATATATTATTGCATTTTGTCTTGATCCTAGAAATTTCACGCAACTCAAGGACCCATGGAGAGAGTTGGGGATTTCGTTATTTTCATATTTGAGTTTTCTCAAATTTTGGAAATAGGATCATTTGATTTTATTTATTTTATCTTCGAATATTTCTATTATAAAAACAAGAGAGAGCAATAAAATGACTTTCCCAAAATAAAGAAATATTGAGGATTTAATAAAAAAATCAAATAAGATTTTATTTCGGAGTTTATTGCTATTTTATTTGAATTTAGGAAAATTGCGCGTTTTTCAAAATTGTATTTAGGCCCCAAATAAATGTTCATCTTGTCCGGCTTATTTTAAGAGGATGGGGAAATTTTATTCCAGAATTTTTGGAGTCCGTTTAGTATTTCTTTTATTTGTTTTTCTGCGCATTCGAATTATTAAAAAAAGAAAGCTAACTGACTTAACGGGCCGTGGGCGACCCGGACTCGCGGTCGCCTCGGGCCTTATAAGCCGCGCCCCCGACCCCGCAGCCCACTGCCAGCCCAACCGCCGCCGCCACCGAAACCCTAACCCTAACCCGCGCCGCCGCCACCGCCGCTGTCACCGCCGCCATCGCCGCCGCCGCTGCGCCGCCGACCCCGC
>NC_041387.1:678895103-678932830 GCF_002162155.2 Triticum dicoccoides
CGCGTCGCCTCGCCGCCGCCGCCGGCCCCGCCGCCCATCGCCGCCGACCCCACCGCCGACACCGGACGCTGATACGTCTCCAACGTATCTATAATTTTTGATTGTTCCATGCTATTATATTACCCTTTTTGGATGTTTATGGGCTTTGTTTTACACATTTATATCATTTTTGGGACTAACCTACTAACCGGAGGCCCAACCCATATTGTTGTTTTTTTGCCTATTTCAGTATTTCGAAGAAAAGGAATATCAAACGGAGTCCAAACGGAATGAAACCTTCGGGAGCGTTATTTTTGGAACAAATCTGATCCGGAGAGCTTGGAGTGCAAGTCAAGAAGCTCCCGAGGGCCCCACGAGATAGGGGGCCATGCCCCCCTGTAGGGTGCGCCCCCTGTCTCGTGGGCCCCTCGGGCGGCCACCGAAGTACTTCTTCCTCCTATATATACCTACGTACCCCGAAAACATCCAGGAGCACCACGAAACACAATTTCCACCATCGTAACCTTCTGTATCCGCGAGATCCCATCTTGGAGCCTTCGCCGGCACTCTGCCGGAGGGGGAATCGACCATGGAGGGCTTCTACATCAACATCCTTGCCCCTCCGATGAGTTGCGAGTAGTTTACCACAGACTTATGGGTCCGTAGTTATTAGCTAGATGGCTTCTTCTCTGTTTTTGGATCTCAATACAATGTTCTCCCCCTCTCTTGTGGAGATCTATTCGATGTAATCTCTTTTTGCGGTGTGTTTGTTGAGATTGAATGAATTGTGGGTTTATGATCAAGTTTATCTATGAATAATATTTGAATCTTCTCTGAATTCTTTTATGTATGATTGAATTATCTTTGCAAGTCTCTTCGAATTATCAGTTTGGTTTGGCCTACTAGATTGGTTCTTCTTGCCATGGGAGAAGTGCTAAGCTTTGGGTTCAATCTTGCGGTGTCCTTACCCAGTGACAGAAAGGGTTGGAAGACACGTATTGTATTGTTGCCATCGAGGATAACAAGATGGGGTTTATATCATATTGCATGAGTTTATCCCTCTACATCATGTCATCTTTCTTAATGCGTTACTCCATTCTTATGAACTTAATACTCTAGATGCATGTTGGATAGCGGTCGATGTGTGGAGTAATAGTAGTAGATGCAGGCAGTAGTCAGTCTAGTTGTTATGGACGTGATGCCTATATACATGATCATGCCTAGATAATCTCATAACTATGATCTTTTCTATCAATTGCTCGACAGTAATTTGTTCACCCACCATAATACTTATGCTATCTTGAGAGAAGCCTCTAGTGAAACCTATGGCCCCCAGGTCTATCTCTTATCATATTTGCTTTCAATCTACTTTTATTTGCATCTTTACTTTTTGCATCTATCTTGTAAAATACCAAAAATATATTTATCTTATCATACTATCTTTATTAGATCTCACTGTCGCAAGTGGCCGTGAAGGGATTGACAACCCCTTTATTGCGTTGGTTGCGAGTTCTCTGTTTGTTTGTGTAGGTGCGTGGGACTTTTGAGGAGCCTCCTACTGGATTGATACCTTGGTTCTCAAAACTGAGGGAAATACTTACGCTACACTTTGCTGCATCACCCTCTCCTCTTCGAGGAAAACCAACTCAAGCTCAAGACGTAGCAAGAAGGATTTCTGGCGCCGTTGCTGGGGAGGTCTTCGCTCAAGTCAAGACATACCAAGTACCCATCACAAACCCATCTCCCTCGCGTTTACATTATTTTCCATTTGCCTCTTGTTTTCCTCTCCCCCACTTCACCCTTGCCGTTTTATTCGCCCTCTCGTTCCCAATCTCCTCCTCTCTCTTTTCGCTTGCCTCTTTTCCGTTTGCTCGTGTGTTAGATCGGTTACCTTGTCGTTAGGGCTAGTCCTCCTATCCTTGTTATCACTCCCGAACATGAAATTCTTAATTTTAAGCAAAAGGAGGGAGAAAATTTAAAAGATGCTTGGCATAGAATTTGCAATGCTCAAAATAAATCTACTAGGAAGCTTTCTACTTCCGTTCTTCTTTGCAATTTTTAGGTAGGCATCACTCCTTTGGATAGATGTGTTCTTGATACTGTTGCCGGAGGTGATTTCTTGAGTAGCCATACGTTTGATGCTTATAATGCTATGTTAGATTTGTTTGGCCCACCACCTCTTTTGGTTAATGGAACGGTTTTAACTCTAGAACATGTGATGCAACGGCTTGATATTATAGAAAATAAAATGGCCACTGTTGAGTTGATTGAAAATTTGGATAAAAAGATCCATGATCACATTACCCAATATGGATCTAGGGTTGGAGTTACTTTGAAAAATCTTAAAGAGAAAGAACCTATAGTTAATGAAAAAATAGATCTAGATTCCGAAAGAATAGGTAAACTTGAGGATATCATTACTAACTTAGGTTCCGCGTTCTCTTCCATGAAAAACACTCCAAAACCCTCTACCAAAACTTCCAAGTTTATTATGTTCCTAAAAATAAGGGGGAATCTTCTAGTAAAGGAGACGCGGATCTCAAATCCATAAGTGTTCGTCCCAATTGTCTCTCTATCGTTAAGGAACCTTTTGCTACAAACGAATTTCTCGAATTTTTGCCTAAAGGTTTAATCATTGCCAAAAAGGGAGAAACCCCTAAATATTATAAGTGCTCTATTGAGGAATTTAGTGCCAAAGACGGTACTCGTTAGATCTATCCTTGCTTTTATGCCTAGCTAGGGGCGTTAAACGATAGCGCTAGTTGGGAGGCAACCCAATTTTCTGAATGTTTTTTGTTTTTGCTCCTGTTTAGGAATAAATCTTGCATCTACCTTTTGTTTAGATGTGTTTTTATCTTTTAATTAGTGTTTGTGCCAAGTATAACCTATAGGATAACCTATGATGATAGTTGATTTGATTCTGCTGAAAAACAGAAACTTTGCACACACGAATATAATTTTGTTAAATCACAGGAACGTGATTTTGCGTTTATTATTTTTTATTATGTTCAATAAACAAAATTTCCAGGACTTCCTATTTTTATAGGATTTTTAGGGTTCCAGAAGTTTGTGTTAGTTACAGATTGCTACAGACTGTTCTGTTTTTGAGAGATTCTGTTTTTCGTGTGTTGTTTGCTTATTTCAATGCATCTATGGCTAGTAAATTAGTTTATAAACCATAAAGAAGTTGGAATACAGTAGGTTTAACACCAAATTAAATAAAGAATGAGTTCATTACAGCACCTTATGTGGTGGTTTTGTTTTCTTTCACTAACAGAGCTTATAAGATTTCCTGTTGAGTTTTGTGTTGTGAAGTTTTCAAGTTTGGGTAAAGCTTTTATGGACTTTGGAATAAAGGGTGGCAAGAGCCTAAGCTTGGGGATTCCCAAGGCACCCTAAGACATTCAAGTATCGCCAAAAGCCTAAGCTTGGGGATGCCCCGGGAAGGCATCCCCTCTTTCGTATTTGTTCATTGGTAACTTTACTTGGAGCTATATTTTTATTCGCCACATGATATGTGTTTTGCTTGGAGCGTCGTGTATTATATTTGTCCTTGATTTTTAGTTTCCCACAATCGTCCTTGCTGGACACACCTTTTGGGAGAAGCCTATTTGATTAGAATTTGCTAGAATACTCTATGTGCTTCACTTATATCTTTTGAGCTTGATAGTTTTTGCTCTAGTGCCTCACTTATATCTTTTAGAGCACGGTAGTGTCTTAATTTTGAAGAAATTGCTAGTCTCTCATGCTTCACTTATATTATTTTGAGAGTCTTTTAGAACAGCATGGTATTTTCTATTATCATAAAGTTGGTCCTAGAATGATGAGCATCCAAGTTGGGTATAATAAAAACTATCATAGGAAGTGAATTGGATGCTATGATCAGTTTGATGCTTGATAATTGTTTTGAGATATGGAGGTAGTGATATTAAAGTGATGCTAGTTGGGTGATTATGAATTTAAAGAATGCTTGTGTTGAAGTTTGTGATTCCTGTAGCATGCACGTATGGTGAACCGCTTTGTGATGAAGTTGGAGCACAATTTTATTTATTAATTGTCTTCCTTATGAGTGGCGGTCGGGGACGAGCGATGGTCTTTTCCTACCAATATATCCCCCTAGGAGCATGCTCTTAGTGCTTTGGTTTTTGAGGACTTCTAAATTTTTGCAACAAGTGCATGAGTTCTTTTGATTAATGTTGAGTCCATGGATTATACGCACCCTTTCACCCTTCCATTATTGCTAGCCTCTCGTACCATGCAACTTTCGCCGGTATCATACACCCACCATATACCTTCCTCAAAACAGCCACCATACCTACCTATTATGGCATTTCCATAGCCATTCTGAGATATATTGCCATGCAACTTTCCACCGTCTCTTTCATAAGACACACATTACTTTTTTCATATTGCTTTTTGCATGATCATGTAGTTGACATTGTATTTGTGGCAAGGCCACCTTCATAATTTTCATACATGTTGCTCTTGATTCATTGCATATCCCGGTATACCGCCGGAGGCATTCATATAGAGTCATATCTTGTTCTAGCTTTGAGTTGTAAATCCATAAAAGTGTGATGATCTTCATTATTAGAGCATTGTCCTAGTGAGGAAAGAATGATGAAGGCTATGATTCCCCCACAAGTCGGGATGAGACTTCGGACTTTACAAAAAGAAAAAAAAAGAAGAAAAAAAGGCCAAAAAGAATAAAAAAGGAAGGCCAAAGAAAAAAAAGAGAAAAAGAAAAAAAATGAGAGAAAAAGAGAGAAGGGACAATGCTACTATCTCTTTTTCCACACTTGTGCTTCAAAATAGCACCATGATCTTCATGATAAAGAGTCTCATATGTTGTCACTTTCATATACTAGTGGGAATTTTTCATTATAGAACTTGGCTTGTATATTCCAATGATGGGCTTCCTCAAAAGTGCCCTAGGTCTTCGTGAGAAAGCGAGTTGGATGCACACCCACTTAGTTTCTTTTGTTGAGCTTTCATATATTTATAGCTCTAGTGCATCCGTTGCATGGCAATCCCTACTCACTCACATTGATATCTATTAATGGGCATCTCCATAGCCCGTTAATACGCCTAGTTGATGTGAGACTATCTTCTCCTTTTTGTCTTCTCAACAACCACCATTCTATTCCACATATAGTGCTATGTCCATGGCTCACGCTCATGTATTGCGTGAAAGTTGAAAGAGTTTGGGATTATTAAAGTATGAAACAATTGCTTGGCTTGTCATCGGGGTTGTGCATGATTAAATACTTTGTGTGATGAAGATAGAGCAACAGCCAGACTATATGATTTTGTAGGGATAACTTTCTTTAGCCATGTTATTTTGAGAAGACATGATTACTTTCATTAGTATGCTTGAAATATTACTATTTCTTATGTCAATATGAACTTTTATTTTGTGTTCATTTGGATCTGAACATTCATGCCACAATAAAGAAAACTACATTATGAATTATGCTAGGTAGCTTTCCACATCAAAAATTCTCCTTTTATCATTTACCTACTCGAGGACGAGCAGGAATTAAGCTCGGGGATGCTTGATACGTCTCCAACGTATGTATAATTTTTGATTGTTCCATGCTATTATATTACCCTTTTTGGATGTTTATGGGCTTTGTTTTACACATTTATATCATTTTTGGACTAACCTACTAACCGGAGGCCCAACCCATATTGCTGTTTTTTCCTATTTCAGTATTTCGAAGAAAAGGAATATCAAACGGAGTCCAACCGGAACGAAACCTTCGGGAGCGTTATTTTTGGAACAAATCTGATCCGGAGACCTTGGAGTGCAAGTCAAGAAGCTCCCGAGGGCCCCACGAGATAGGGGGCCTGTCCCCCCTGTAGGGCGCGCCCCCTGTCTCGTGGGCCCCTCGGGCGGCCACCGACGTACTTCTTCCTCCTATATATACCTCCGTACCCCGAAAACTTCCTGGAGCACCATAAACACAATTTCCACCGCCATAACCTTCTGTATCCGCGAGATCCCATGTTGGAGCCTTCGCTGGCACTCTGTCGGAGGGGGAATCGACCACGGAGGGCTTCTACATCAACTTCCTTGCCCCTCCGATGAGTTGTGAGTAGTTTACCATAGACCTACGGGTCCATAGTTATTAGCTAGATGGCTTCTTCTCTCTTTTTGGATCTCAATACAATGTTCTCCCCCTCTCTTGTGGAGATCTATTCGATGTAATCTCTTTTTGCGGTGTGTTTGTCGAGATCCGATTAATTGTGGGTTTATGATCAAGTTTATCTATGAATAATATTTGAATCTTCTCTGAATTCTTTTATGTATGACTGAGTTATCTTTGCAAGTCCCTTCGAATTATCAGTTTGGTTTGGCCTACTAGATTGGTTCTTCTTCCCATGGGAGAAGTGCTTAGCTTTGGGTTCAATCTTGCGGTGTTCTTACCCAGTGACAGAAAGGGTTGCAAGACATATATTGTATTGTTGCCATCGAGGATAATAAGATGGGGTTTGTATCATATTGCATGAGTTTATTCCTCTACATCATGTCATCTTGCTTAATGCGTTACTCCATTCTTATGAACTTAATACTCTAGATTCATGCTGGATAGCGGTCGATGTGTGGAGTAATAGTAGTAGATGCAGGCAGGAGTCGGTCTACTTGTTATGGACGTGATGCCTATATACATGATCATGCCTAGATAATCTCATAAGTATGCGCTTTTCTATCAATTGCTCGACAGTAATTTGTTCACCCACCGTAATACTTATGCTATCTTGAGAGAAGCCTCTAGTGAAACCTATGGCCCCCGGGTCTATCTCTTATCATATTTGCTTTCAATCTACTTTTATTTGCATCTTTACTTTTTGCATCTATCTTATAAAATACCAAAAATATATTTATCTTATCGTACTATCTTTATTAGATCTCACTTTTGCAAGTGGCCGTGAAGAGATTGACAACCCCTTTATTGCGTTGGTTGCGAGTTCTCAGTTTGTTTGTGTAGGTGTGTGGGACTTTTGAGGAGCCTCCTACTGGATTGATACCTTGGTTCTCAAAACTGAGGGAAATACTTACGCTACACTTTGCTGCATCACCCTCTCCTCTTCGAGGAAAACCAATGCAAGCTCAAGACGTAGCAGACGCCGCCTCGCCGGAGTAGCCCGCCGCCGTCACGCATCCCGAGGTAGCCGTCGGTTATATCTCAAAAATCGTTTGGTTTTTATTCGAAAACCGAGATGCGTTTTTTCTAATTTTTTAGATCATTTTTTTTGTTTAGTTACTTTGTGGATGTTCGTCCGTACGTTCGTTTTAACGGACAGTTTTCGTCGTTTAGTTGCAGACAGCGAACGTTCGTTCGTTAGCCTGTTCGTCCGTTTTTATTTTTCCTGAATTTTCCGCGATTATTCCAGATCGTGATTTCTGATCCGATTTTCGTTCTAGTATAACTTTTCACTCGTTTATCGGAATCAGACGATTCAAGCGCCTAGAGTTTCATCTCGAAACCCTCTTTCCGTTTAACCAAATCAAACAAGTTTTTGCTACAGTAAAATTTGACTTAGGTCCAGATTAGTAAAAGAAGCTTGTTTCTTTCGCCGTTTGACTTTCGTTGCTTCGTTTGATTTGATTCTTTTTGCAGACCGGAGTTCTTAATTTGAACCTTCTGATTAGATCTCTTATTTGAGTTTTACCTGTGCATTAGATGAGTGCATATTGTATTCTTGTTTGTTTGCGATAGAGTACCCGGAGTGCGCCGCTTGCTACTACGAGTCTCTAGGTTTCACGGATCATCTGCAAGGCAAGTAAGACTTTGATCATACTTCTTTACTGCCCAGTTTTATTGCATTAGATCAATCCTCAAACACTTGCATGGTTAGGATGTGATTTAATATGTGGGTTTTGGAAAGTAGTTGAGGTAGTATATATTACCTGTGTTATTATCAAACCTTTGGGAGTTACTTCTATGTTTGCTTATATTGCTATGCTATGGTAATAGATGTGGATTGGGTGAGTGTATCCATGACAGATGTGAGATTGTTATTTAATGGTTTACTTAAGGTGGCAACTTAAATTCACATCTGGGTGGATTGAGGCACCTGGGGAACCCAGTGTTGCCTGTATTTTTGGAAATCCCGGGGTACCGTGTGATTCTCCTATGGACCGCCACCCAGGCTCAAAGAGATCATGAGATTATTCATGCTAGAAACTTCTGTGTGCAGCCGCAAGCTACTATGGGCTCTAGCATAGTTGATTAAGTTGTGTGAACTCTTGAAGAGGTAGACTATCAGATGTAGGGGAAAGTAGGTGTAACTGTCTACCCGGAGTAGAGAGCTGATGCTTCTGAAAGACTGTGTCTCGGTCATCCGTTTCTCAAACATTATGTAGTGCGAGAAATCCAACAGAGGCGATCGAGTCTTGCGAGGAAAAGTGTGCAAACCTCTGCAAAGTGTATAAACTAATCATGGTTAGCCGTGTCCCCGGTTATGGACGTTTTGAGTATCTAGTACCTGGATTATCATGTGAACCTTCTCAATGTTTAACAACCACCATGATAGTTAAATAAAATTTATTCCTTTGTTATAGGGAAAAATTGGCTTTATGCAAAACTGTAACCATAGAGCTTTCCACCAGCCATATATGCATGTAGATAGCATATTTTTGTTCATTACTCTCTATGTGTTACATTGCCAGCATATTCATGTGTTGACTCGTTTTCGGGCTGCAACGTTCATGTTGCAGACTTTTCAGATGACGAGTAAGGTGCCTTAGGTCGTGGTCTTATACTTAGTGATGCCGATGTAGTTGATGGACTCACTTATCTTCCAAGTCTTCCGCAGTTATTGTTATTAGATGAACTTAAGCCATATTTATTGTAATAAGTTCTCTTTTGAGACATTCAATGTAATAAGTGTGTGATTGCTACTCTGTTATAAATCCTTCGAGTACTGTGCGTGTCAGCATTACCGATCCAGGGATGACACTGATGCACAGAGATCAGACTGTTTGAGGTCTGGTCGCTACAAGATGGTATCAAAGCACACACTGACTGCAGGACACAACCACTAAGCTAAAAGCCCTAGATCACTATTCTCTCTTCTCATTTCTGACTCCTCATCTTTTCTACTCTTTTAGGATGGCGGATGCAAGGAACAAGTTCACGCAACCGAATGAAGATACACCCTTTGGACGCCACTTGAAGGAAGTCACTAAGTACCTGAACATCGGAGTACCGAGCTTCACCGGGACCTACATCGCCACTTTACAAAAAGAGGAGCGTTGGATGATTCAAGTTCAAGTTCCAGGAAGAACGTTCATGCCTGTCACTGAGCCCATAGAGTTTTCCTTTAAAGCACCAACCTGGAGTCTAGGAAAGAGCATGGCAGCCCATATTACCATTGGACGCATTGGAGAAGTTTACCACAAGGATCTCAAGGATACTATCTACCAGATATGTTGGCGCCGATATGAGCAATGGGAGATGATCAGCACTAGGAAGGATAGATCAATTGCAGCTTTCATCCAGGAGTTAAATCAGCACATTCGTCGCTAGGAGAACCAGATGTGCGCAGGCATGATAGATCTGAAGAAGGCTATGACCAAGATCACAGAGTTGGAGGAATAACTTAAGTCTACACGCGATGGCTACAAGGAGGAAATAACAACACTCTTGGAGAAGAATGAAGATCTGAAGAAGAAGCTAAAGGTGTTTATGCGATTTCCCGTGACTGGAGGAGAAGACAATGATTGCACTTGCCCGGAGAACTACATCATCATCGACGACACCGACTCAGACCCGGACGATAGCGATGATGACTTAGTTGATGACGCTGGAGCGGATATCATGGAGTCTTCGACCGATCAATTTTTCTAGTCAACCACTGAGGGAGTCCTGGACTAGGGGGTGTCTGGATAGCCGAACTATCATCATCGGCCGGACTCCAAGACTATGAAGATACAAGATTGAAGACTTCGTCCCGTGTCCGGATGGGACTTACCTTGGCGTGGAAGGCAAGCTTGGCGATACGGATATGTAGATCTCCTACCATTGTAACCGACTCTGTGTAACCCTAGCCCTCTCCGATGTCTATATAAACCGGATGGTTTTAGTCCGTAGGACAACGACAATAACAACAATCATACCATAGGCTAGCTTCTAGGGTTTAGCCTCCTTGATCTCGTGGTAGATCTACTCTTGTAACATCCACATCATCAATATCAATCAAGCAGGACGTAGGGTTTTACCTCCATCAAGAGGGCCCGAACTTGGGTAAAACATCGTGTCCCTTGTCTCCTGTTACTATCCGCCTAAGACGCATAGTTTGGGACCCCTACCCGAGATCCGCCGGTTTTGACACCGACATTGGTGCTTTCATTGAGAGTTCCTCTGTGTCCTCACCGATAGGCTCGATGGCTCCTTCGATCATCAACAACGACGTGGTCCAGGGTGAGACTTTTCTCCCCGGACAGATCTTCGTATTCGGCGGCTTTGCACTGCGGGCCAATTCGGTTGGCCATTTGGAGCAGATCGAAAGCTACGCCCTTGGCCGTCAGGTCAGATTTGGAAGTCTTAACTTCATGGATGATATCCGCGAAGACTTGATCTTCAACGGATTCGAGCCACAACCGAGCGCGCCGCACTGTCACGATGGGCATGATTTAGCTCTGCTGCCGGACAGTGCCCTGGAGGCCGCACACGAAACCGCTCCGACCCTTGAGTCGGAGCCGGCTACGCAGATCGAGGACGGATGGTTAGACACCGCCTCGGGGGCTGCAACCTCTACGGCGATAGAGCCGAATACTGACTTTGTCCCTTCTGAAGCTCGTGACTCCAAGGTGCCGGACTCCTTGCCGGACTCTGAACCTCCCGCACCCCCACCAATCGAATCCGACTGGGCGCCGATCATGGAGTTCGCCGCCGCGGACATCTTTCAACACTCACCTTTTGGCGACATTCTGAGCTCGCTACAATATCTCTCGTTATCAGGAGAGCCCTGGCCGGACTGCGGTCAGGATGGTTGGGATGCGGACGACGAAGAAATTCAAGACCCACCCACCACCCACTTAGTAGCTGCTGTCGATGATCTAACCGACATGCTAGACTTCGACTCCGAAGACATCGACAGTATGGACGACGATGCTGGAGATGACCAAGAACAAGCACCTATTGGGCACTGGAAAGCCACCATGTCATACGACATATACATGGTGGATATCCCAAAGTATGGGAATGGCGAAGGAACAGTGGAGGAAGATCCCTCCAAGAAACAGCCCAAGCGCCGGCGTCAGCGGCGCCGCTCTAAATCCCGCCACATCAAGAATGGCGATTCAGGCACCGGAGATAATAATACCCCAGACAGTGCCGAAGACAACCCCCTCCAGCAAGATTCAGCGCAGGAGGACGTAGATGCCAGCCCTCACAAGAGGGCGGCAGACGAAGAGGTAGAGGAAGATAGTTACATGCCTCCCTCTGAAGACGAGGCAAGCCTCGACGACGATGAATTTGTCGTGCCTGAGGATCCCGTCGAACAAGAGCGTTTTAAACGCAGACTTATGGCCACGGAAAACAGCCTCAAGAAAAAGCAGCAATAGCTTAGAGCTGATCAGGATCTGCTAGCCGACAGGAAAAGCCGAAATCCATGGCAGCCCTCACATCACTCATGACCCGCTTTTGCGCGGGGGAGGATAGCTGGCTAGCTTGCAGCAACAACCTCAGCAAAAATTCTGGCAGTCCGGATACCAAGGATCGCAATGGCAGGTCACGTCGCAACAAGAACAAATGCCGCATTAACGGCGACAATAACGAGGATACGGCAGTCAATGCCGGATTGATAGGCTCGAAACCCGGTCAGTGGAAGAAGCCATTCAAAAGAACTACTATGGGTCCATCCAATTTGGACCGAATACTCGACCGCTCGTGCCAGATACACGGCACCCCCGAAAAGCCAGCCAACCACACCAACAGGGACTGTTGGGTATTCAAGCAGGCAGGCAAGCTAATTGCCGAAAACAATGACAAGGGGCTGCATAGCGATGATGAAGAAGAGACCCGACCGCCGAACAACAGAGGACAGAAGGGTTTTCCCCCACAAGTGCGGACGGTGAATATGATATACGCAACCCACATACCCAAGAGGGAGCAGAAGCGTGCACTCAGGGACGTATACACGATGGAGCCAGTCGCCCCGAAGTTCAACCCATGGTCCTCCTGCCCGATCACTTTTGATCGAAGGGACCACCCCACCAGCATCCGCCACGGCAGATTCGCCGCATTGGTTTTAGACCCAATCGTCGATGGATTTCATGTCACCAGAGTCCTGATGGACGGCGGCAGCAGCCTGAACCTGCTTTATCAGGACACAGTGTGCAAGATGGGCATAGACCCCTCAAGGATTAAACCCACAAAGACGACCTTCAAAGGTGTCATACCAGGTGTAGAGGCCAATTGTACGGGCTCAGTCACACTAGAAGTGGTCTTCGGATCCCCGGATAACTTCCAAAGCGAGGAGTTAATCTTCGACATAGTTCCATTCCGCAGCGGCTATCATGCTCTGTTTGGACGGACTGTGTTTGCAAAGTTCAACGCGGTGCCGCACTATGCATACCTCAAGCTCAAGATGCCAGGCCCTCGAGGAGTCATCACGGTCAACGGAAACACCGAGCACTCCCTCCGAACGGAGGAACATACAGCGGCTCTCGCGGCAGAAGTACAATGCAGCCTCTTAAGGCAATTCTCGAGTCCGGCCGTTAAGCGACCGGACACGGCCAAACGCGCCCGAAGTAACCTATAACAAGACCACCTGGCGCGTTCCGAGCACGCGTAGCAATGCGACCCCAACCCCAGCCCTCGCAAGATCGCAAGACTGGTCCTTCGCGTACATCATTACGCTCTGGAGATACCATGGGCATAGGGGAAGGGGCACGACCACGACAGGCCCAGAATGCGGCTCAACCACATCAGGGGCTCCCAGGTGTGTCATTTCCTTTTTCCTTTTTTTTTCCTTTTTTTCCTTTCTTACCCACAGGACTACGTTGACCAGAGGCCCTGTCCGACAGTAGACCGGCCGAACTCACGATGCACCAGCCAGGGAAGGAGACAGGCTGCGACGAATATCCAGGTGGCCTCCCTTACGAGCATTAAATCTGTTTTATACACCACTCCGCAGCCTACCCCTGGAGGGGGACATGTTTAATAGTCCCGTCCCTTGCTTATCGCACTATTTGTATCGTTCTGCATTCATAGCAGTACTTCTTAAATAAAACAATGCAGCACCTTTTTGCTTATAATTGCATTTCTTTCTTATACATATGTTCATTTGCGACATGTTGCATCCATACACTTTGGTACGGCTAAAAACACCAGGGGCTTATGTTCCCCACATCATGGTGTGATAAGTCCGAACACTTTCACAAGTGCGGCACCCCAAACTTATAGCATTATATGCATCAGCTCTGAATCATGTCCTGGGTCAATAGTTGGGTTTGCCCGGCTCCCATGTTTTGGCACCTTACGTTCCGTTGTATCGGCTAAGGTAGCACTGGGAGAACCACCGCGATTGCACCCCAGTTGAGCTGGGCTCACGCCTCAGTGGAGAAAGCTAAAACTGACCGTCATGATGAGGCGAGAGCCGGTCGCTGTTCGAGAGGTTTTTCGAGTCCCTAAAGACTTATGCCGCTTAGAGCGAGGAACCGGCTTTGTCCGGCCCAAGCGTGGATAGCGCCCCGAATTCGGCCTTCCGAACACTAGGGGCTTTGCCGAAATTTAAAATTATAGAATTCTATGGCTAAGTGAGAGTGTTCAAGCATTATAAGTCCGGTTGCCTAGTTCGTCGTGTTGAGCGCCTCCCTAGATGGACCAAAATATGGGAACAAGAGTGCTCAAATTTATACCGAACACCCCAACACTCGTGGAATGGGGGCTGAAGCCGACGACTTGCCATCTCTCAGATTTGATAAACAGCCGCACAAAAGGTAATATTTTAAATCAACAAAAGTTGCTTAGCGCATATGAACAAAGTTTTCTGCGCACAGGATAACAAAATGCGAGTCTACTCAAATATTACATTATTGGAGCACTCACCCGCAATAGTGCGGGCACCCTTCAGGACACTCTTATAATACATCTCGGGCGTGCGATACTCCTTTCCCGGCGGTGGCGCGTCCGTCACAAGCTTCTCAGTATAGTTTGGGACCCCCTACCCGAGATCCGCCGGTTTTGACACCGACAACCACCATAACAGTAGTAGTATTCCCTCATGTAAATAGTATAGTCCGAGCACCTTTGTAATGATAGCTAGACCATTGTATGCCCTGAATTGATTGAAATGATATGTTTGCATTCGTCTCATGTGCATATGGGTAGTGTTTTTCTCTATAGACCTCATTCTATTATGTATCCTCATCTTTGCTAAAACCTCATATGCCTCCGAGACGTGACAATGGATTTGCTTTCCCACCGGAGCTCACTCAGTTGATCCAGCAGCAGAATGCATTGATGCAGATGCTAGTTCAGAATCAGAATCAAGGGAACAACAACAACAACAACCCACCTGAGGGAGTCCTGGATTAGGGGGTGTCCGGATAGCCGGACTACCATCATCAGCCGAACTATCATCGGTCGGACTATCATCATCGACCGGACTCCAAGACTATGAAGATACAAGATTGAGGACTTCGTCCCGTGTCCAGATGGGACTTTCCTTGGCGTGGAAGGCAAGCTTGGCATACGGATACATAGATCTCCTACCATTGTAACCAACTCTATGTAACCCTAGCCCTCTCCGGTGTCTATATAAACCGGATGGCTCTAGTCCGTAGGAGACAACAACAACAACCATTACAATCATACCATAGGCTAGCTTCTAGAGTTTAGCCTCCTTGATCTCGTGGTAGATCCACTCTTGTAAACATCCACAATATCAATATCAATCAAGCAGGATGTAGGGTTTTACCTCCATCAAGAGGGCCCGAACCTGGGTAAAACATCATGTCCCTTGTCTCCTGTTACAATCCGCCTAGACGCATAGTTCGGGACCCCCTACCCGAGATCCGCCAGTTTTGACACCGACATTGGTGCTTTCATTGAGAGTTCCTCTGTGTCGTCACCGATAGGCTTGATGGCCTCTTCAATCAACAACGATGCAGTCCTGGGTGAGACTTTTCTCCCCCGACTGATCTTCGTATTCGGCGGCTTCACACTGCGGGCCAACTCACTTGGCCATCTGGAGCAGATCGAAAGCTACGCCCCTGGCCGTCAGGTCAGGTTTGGAAGCCTAAACTTCACGGCCGATATCCGCGGGGACTTGATCTTCGATGGATCTGAGCCACAGCCGAGCGTGCCGTGCTGTCACGATGGGCACGACCTAACTCTGCCGCCGGACAGCACCTTGGAGGCCGCACACGAGTCCACTCCGACCCATAGTCCGGAGCCGACCACACAGATCGAGGACGGATGGCTGGACACCGCCTCGGGAGCTGCAACCTCTACGGCGATGGAGCCGAACACTTACCTTGTCCCGCATAAAGCTCATGACTCCGAGGTGCCGGACTCTCTGCCGGACTCCGAACCTCCTGCGCCCCTGCCAGTCGAATCCGATTGAGGCGCCGATCATGGAATTCACCGTTGCGGACATCTTTCAGCACTCACCCTTCGGCGATATCTTAAATTCGCTGAAGCATCTCTCACTATCCGGAGAGCCCTGGCCGAACTACGGCCAGGATGGTTGGGACGCGGACGACAAAGAAATTCAGAGCCCACCCACCACCCACTTCGTAGCCACCGCTGACGATCTAAACGACGTACTCGACTACGACTTCGAAGACATCGACGGTATGGACGACGATGCCAGAGACTATCAAGAACCAGTGCCTACAGGACACTCGAAGACCACCTAGTCATACGACATATACATGGTGGACACCCCAAAAGATGGGGACGGCGAAGAAGCAACGGAGGCCGATTCCTTAAAGAAACAGCCCAAGTGCTGACGTCAGCGGCGCCGCTCAAAATCCCGCCACAGCAAGAATAGAGATTCCGGCACAAGAGATAATAACACCCCAGAAAGTGCCGAAGACAACCCCCTCCAGCACGATCCAGCGCAGGAGGAGGCAGAAGCAAGCCCTCACGAGAGGGCGGCAGACGAAGAGGTCGAGGATGATAATTACTTACCTCCCTCTGGAGACGAGGCAAGCCTCGACGACGACAAATTCGTCGCGCCTGAGGATCCCGTCGAACAAGAGCGTTTCAGACGCAGGCTAATGGCCACGGCAAACAGCCTAAAGAAAAAGCAGCAACAGCTTCAAGCTGATCAAAACTTGCTGGCCGACAGATGGACCGAGGTCCTCGCGGCCGAAGAGTATGAACTCGAACGCCCCTCCAAAAGTTACCCAAAACGCAAGTTGCTCCCCCGACTAGAGGAGGAAGCGTACAAACCTGCATCACCAGCGCACAATACGGCAGACCGACCACCTCGTGGCTGCGACAGAGAGGCATGCAAGCCCTCCACCAAAACCGTACCCCGGCATCACTCAAAAAGCACGAAGCCACGGGGGAACGCGCCGGACTTGCGGGATATATTGGAGGACAAGGCAAGACAATCCAGATCTATCAATGGATCACGTGGGCGCCCCAAGACCCACAATGAATACCGTCGCGCCGGATACAACTACTCCGGCCGGGCCGAACACAGCAGACAACGCTCTATCGAGCTACGTCGCGATATTGCTCAATACAGAGGCGCCGCGCACCCACTATGCTTCACTGACGAAGTAATGGATCATCAGATCCCTGAAGGGTTTAAACCCGTTAATATCGAATCCTACAATGGCACAACAGACCCCGCGGTTTGGATTGAGGAATATCTCCTCCATATACATATGGCCTGCGGCGACGATCTTCACGGCATCAAATATCTCCCGCTCAAGCTTAAAGGACCAGCTCGGCATTGGCTTAACAGCCTGCCCACAGAGTCAATTGGATGCTGGGAAGACCTGGAAGCTGCATTCCTCGACAACTTCCAGGGCACGTATGTGCGACCACCGGACGAATCGGCCAGGCAATTCTGGACACGGTTCTTAACAAAGAAAAATCAAATCGTCGACTGTCCGGATGTAGAGGCCCTCGCTGCCTTCAAACATAACATCCGCGATGAGTGGCTGGCCCGGCACCTAGGACAGGAAAAGCCGAAATCCATGGCAGCCCTCACATCACTCATGACCCGCTTCTGTGCGGGAGAGGATAGCTGGCTAGCTCGCAGCAACAACCTCAGCAAAAATGCTGGCAGTCCGGATACCAAGGACCACAATGGCAGGTCGCGTCGAAACAAAAACAAACGCCGCATTAACGGTGACAGCAATGAGGATACGGCAGTCAACGCCGGATTCCGAGGCTCCAAGCCCGGTCAACGGAAGAAGCCATTCAAAAGAACCACTCTGGGCCCGTCCAATTTGGACCGAATACTTGACCGCTCCTGTCAAATACATGGAACCCCCGAAAAGCCAGCTAACCACACCAACAGAGATTGTTGGGTATTCAAGCAGGCAGGCAAATTAATTGCCGAAAATAATGACAAGGGGCTACACAGCGATGGCGAGGAAGAGACCCGGCCGCCGAACAACAGAGGACAAAAGGGATTCCCCCCTCAAGTTCGGACGGTAAACATGATATACGCAACGCATATACCCAAGAGGGAGCGGAAGCATGCACTAAGGGACGTATACGCGATGGAGCCAGTCGCCCCAAAATTCAACCCATGGTCCTCTTGCCCGATCACTTTCGATCAAAGAGACCATCCGACCAGTATCCGCCATGGCAGATTCGCCGCATTCGTTTTAGACCCAATCGTCGATGGATTTCACCTCACGAGAGTCCTGATGGACGGCGGCAACAGCCTGAACCTGCTTTATCAGGATACAGTGCGCAAGATGGGCATAGACCCTTCAAGGATTAAACCTACAAAGACAACCTTCAAAGGCGTCATACCAGGTGTCGAGGCCAGTTGTACAGGCTCAGTTACACTGGAAGTGGTCTTCGGATCCCTGGATAATTTCTGAAGCGAGGAGTTAATCTTCGACATAGTCTCGTTCCGCAGTGGCTATCACGCTCTGCTCGGACGAACCGCGTTCGCAAAATTCAACGCGGTGCCGCATTATGCATACCTTAAGCTCAAGATGCCAGGCCCTCGTGGAGTCATCACGGTCAATGGAAACACGGAACGCTCCCTCTGAACGGAGGAACATATAGCGGCTCTCGCAGCAGAAGTACAGAGCAGCCTTTTAAGGCAATTTTCGAGTTCGGCCGTTAAACGACCGGACACGGCCTAACGCGCCCGGAGCAACATCAACCAAAGACCACCTGGCACGTTCCGAGCACGCGTAGCAATGCGGCCTCAACCCCATACTTCGCACAATTGTAAGACAAACTCTTCGCGTACATAATTACGCCCTGGAGATACCATGGGCATAGGGGGAGAGGCACAACCACAACAGACCCAGAGTGCGGTTCGACCACACCAGGGGCTCCCAAGTGTGTCCCTCTTTTTTATCTTTTATTTCTCTCTTTTTTATACAGAACTCTGTCCGGTGGTGAACCTGCCGAACTCATGATGCAACAGCCAGGGAGGGACAAAGGCTGTGACGAACACTCAGGTGGTCTCCATTACGAGCATTAAATTTGTTAAATACACCATTCCGCGGCCTACCCCTAGAGGGAGACGCCTTTAATTCGTCCAATCCCTAGCTTTCCGCACTATTTGTATCATTCCGCACTCATAGCAGATCTTCTCGAATAAAATGCAGCACCTTTTGCCCATAATTGCATTACCTTATATATATATGTTCATTTACGACATGTTGCATCCATACATTTTGGTACGGCCAAATACACCAGGGGCTTATGTTCCCCGCATTATGGTGTGGTAAAGTCCGAACACTTTCACAAGTGCGGCACCCCGAACTTATAGCATTATATGAATCGGCTCCGAATCATGTCTTGGGTCAATAGTTGGGTTTGCCCGGCTCCCATGTTTGGCACCTTATGTTCCGTTCTATCGGCTAAGGTAGCACTGGGAGAACCACTGCGATTGCGCCCCGGTTGAGCCGGGTTAACGCCTCAGTGGAGAAAGCTAAAACTGACTATCATGATAAGGTGAGAGACTGGTCGCTGTTCGAGAGGTCTTTTCGGGTCCTTAAAGACCTACGCCGCTTCGAGCGAAGTACCGGATATTGTTCGACGAAGGCGTGGATAGCGCCCCGAATTCGGTCTTCCGAATACTAGGGGCTTCGCCGAAATTTAAAATTATAAAATTCTATGGCTAAGTGAGAGTGTTCAGGCACCATAAGTCCGGTTGCCTTGTTCGTTGTGTTCAGCGCCTCCCTAGATGGACCCAAAAATGGGAACAAGAGTGCTCAAGTTTATCCCGAACACCCCAGCACTCGTGGCATGGGGGCTAAAGCCGATGACTTGCCATCTCTCAGATGTAATAAACGGCCACACAGAAGGTAATATTTTAAATTAACAAGCATTGCTTAGCGCATATGAACAAAGTTTTCAGCGCACAGGATAACACATTGCGAATTTACTCAATAATTACATCCCTGGGGCACTCATCCGCAATCTTGCGGGCACCCTTCAGGACAGTCTTATAGTACATCTCGGGCGTACGATATTCCTTGCCCGCTGGTGGCGCGTCAGTGATTAGCTTCTCCGCATCCAGCTTGCCCCAATGCACCTTTGCGCGGGCAAGGGCCCGACGAGCACCTTCAATACAGGCGGAGCGCTTGATAACCTCCACCCAGGGGCACGCATCAACCAACCGTCGCACGAGGCCGAAGTAGCTCCCAGGCATGGCCTCTCCAGGCCACAGCCGGACTATGAGGCCCTTCATGGCCTGCTCGGCCACCTTGTGGAGCTCGACCAGCTGCTTCAGCTGGTCGCTAGGGGGCACCGGATGGCCGGCCTCAGCATACTGAGACCAGAAGACCTTCTCCATTGAGCTCCCCTCCTCGGCTCGGTAGAATGCGGCGACATCAGACACACTGCGAGGCAGATCTGCAAACGCCCCTGGAGAGCTCCGAATTCGGGTAAGTAACACGTAATTTACATTCACATGCTTGCTTTGCATGAAAAATGCCTTACCCGCCGCTATCTTCCTCACCAACTCAATCTCCTGAAGGGACTTATGGGCATCGGCCTTGGCAGTTTTGGCACTTTCGAGAGCCGAGGCAAGCTCGGACTCTCGAGTCTTTGAGTCACGCTCCAAACTCTCATGCTTTTCCATGAGAGCCTGGAGCTCTTGCCGAACCACCGCCACCCACGCCTCCTGCTTTTCTCACTCTGCCTGTTCCGCGGCCGCATTGTGTTCGGCCGCGGACACGGCCTCCTTCAGGGTCGTCACCTTGTTCGTGGCCCCTGCAGTACCCATGTTATCCTTGTTATTTTTTGTTGCAACCTAAATCCTTTTCTGTAAGGTACAAGTTCAAAGTGGTGTTACTCACCTTCTTTGTCCTGGAGCTGCTTCTTGGCACGGCCGAGCTCTTGCTCGGACCGCTCGAGCTCCTGCTTCAAAGCACCAACCTCCGCAATCAGTGCGGCAGAGGTCAGCAGCGCAGCCTGCAACCCATATTGACATATTTTTTTAGCAACCCTGCGTATATCTTCTTTTTTTTCAGATCCTCAGTCTGGCTTTTCTTTCTGAACACCGAACTGAGCATCAGGGGCTACTGTCTATGCGGTATTACATTGCATATTTTTAACTTCTTACCTCAAAGCCTGATAGAAGGCTACTGCAGGCTTCGGTCAGCCCGCTCTTGGCAAGCTGTACCTTCTGCATCACCGCACTCATAATAGTGCGGTGTTCTTCCTCGATGGAAGTGCTCTGGAGCGCCTCCAACAAATTGTCCGGCGCCTCCGTTTGGACGGAAGCCGCCGGCATCACGGTCTTGCCCTTCATGCGAAGGGGCCGCCGGCCGGACTCCGGAACCACTGTGGGTTCTGATGTGGACTCCGGCGCAAAGTCCGGGAGGCCGCCTTGTGGCGCCTCCGGAGCCTCCCCCTGATGGGTCCCTTCTTGGGATCCCACCTCGGTGTCCTCGGTGTCGCGAGGGGTGGAGGCGGTCGGGATGGAGTCTACATCCGACGGAGCCAACGAACCGCTCGATGAAGCGGGGAGATCATCATTGGCCGGACTACAGGCAGCATGCGGCATCAGAATGACACTATGTGACGCAAAAAAAGAAATTATAAATCATTCAGGAATCCAGATACTTACGATCTCGCCGGAGGCCTGGCCCTTGAAGGCCATTCTTCCTCGCCAACGTTGATGTTGGCGGAGCTGTCCGGGGGAATAATCCTTCCCCTCTTGGACCCTTCGGCCTCCCCTGTTGGGGAAGCCTTCCTCTTCCTCTCTCCCTCCTCTGGGAGAGAGTCCTCTTTCTCCTCCTCGTTTTCAGGGGAGGAGTCCGCCCCGGAGTCATCGAACACCTAAAAACGGGAACTCTTTCGAGCACCCGTGGCCTCCTTCTTGGCCTTCTTCTCCGGCACCACGTGCGGTCCCGGAACCAGCAGCCTCGCTAGACGGGCGTCTACTGGGTTTTCTGGCATAGGAGCCGGGCAGATAATCTGCTCCGCCTTCCTCATCCAGTCCTGTCAAAGGAAAAAGGGAAATTAAAACCCGCATAGAGTCAAACTATGAAAAGCAAGTGTCCCGTAAAGGGGTAGAATCACTTACCTCGTCGGCTTGGCGCTGTGAGCGAAATCCGTGATCTTCAGTCGCGGATGCGGGGGCTTCGGCGCCCTTAAACAGCACCCTCCAGGCGCCTTCGTACGTCATGTCGAAGAGCCCGCTCAGCGCCTGGTGCTGTTCCGGATCGAACTCCCACAGATTGAATGCCCGCTCTTGGCATGGGAGAATCCGGCGAACGAGCATGACTTGGACCATGTTAACCAGCCTGAGCTTCTTCACCAGCTTTTGGATACAGGCCTGGAGTCCCGTCAGCTCCTCCGAACTACCCCACAGCAAGCCCTTCTCTTTCCAGGAGGTGAGCTGCGTGGGGATACCAGATCTGAACTCGGGGGCCGCCACCCACGTAGGGTCGCGTGGCTTGGTGATATAGAACCACCCCGATTGCCACCCCTTGACGGATTCCACGAAGGCCCCTTCGAACCAAAGGACGTTGGGCATCTTGCCCAACATGGCGCCTCCGCACTCCGCTTGAGTGCCCTTCACTACCTTCGGCTTGACATTGAAGGTCTTGAGCCACAACCCGAAGTGGGGCTGGATGCAGAGGAAGGCCTCGCACACGACGATAAATGCCGAGATGTTGAGGATGAAGTTCGGCGCCAGATCATGGAAATCCAGGCCGTAGTAGAACATGAGCCCCCGGACAAAGGGGTGAAGTGGAAAGCCCAGTCCGCGGAGGAAATGGGGAAGAAAAACGACCCTCTCATGGGGCCTGGGGGTGGGGATGAGCTGCCCCTCATCGGGCAGCCGGTGCGCGATGTCGCCGGACAGGTAGCCGGCGTTGCGCAGTCTTTCGATGTGCTCCTCCGCAACAGAGGAGGTCATCCACTTGCCTCCCGCTCCAGACATGACTAGGGAAGGTTGAGACGAGATGTGCGGGCTTGGGCGCTGGAGCTCGAGTGCGCGAAGATGGATAAGCAAAGGAGGAAGAAGGCGTAGGTGAAAAGGTGAATCCTTATCCCTTATATGGGTGGGCGAAGTCTACGCGTCCCCCGCCGGCCTGGTAAAACTCGCTTATCCCCCAAGTGTCACCATCAATGGCGCGGTTGGATTACCCACGTCCCTATTGATGAGAATCCCGGATTAAGGGGAAACACGATCTCTGCTTCGACAAGACGTGCCAAGGAAACCGCTTCGCTAAATGCGCTGAGGTGGTAGAGTAAAAAACGATTCAAGTAATGGCTTGGTAGTGGCGTGACGTCATGCCACAAAAAACGTCAGCAGATTGAACTTGTGTATATATTATTCTCTCTACGGTGGAATGTGGAATTTATTTTGCAGAGCCGGACACTATCCTGATGTTCACAATCTTCTATCATTCGGAGGAGGAACCCGCCTTGCAATGCCAAGCAATATACGCGTCGGACTTATCGTCATTGAAGCCTGGTTCAGGGGCTACTGAGGGAGTCCTGGATTAGGGGGTGTCCGGATAGCCAGACTACCATCATCAGCCGAACTATCATCGGCCGGACTATCATCATAGACCGGACTCCAAGACTATGAAGATACAAGATTGAAGACTTTGTCCCGTGTTCGGATGGGACTTTCCTTGGCGTGGAAGGCAAGCTTGGCGATATGGATACATAGATCTCCTACCATTGTGACCGACTCTATGTAACCCTAGCCCTCTCCGGTGTCTATATAAACCGGATGGCTCTAGTCCGTAGGAGACAACAACAACAACCATTACAATCATACCATAGGCTAGCTTCTAGGGTTTAGCCTCCTTGATCTCGTGGTAGATCCACTCTTGTAAACATCCACAATATCAATATCAATCAAGCAGGACGTAGGGTTTTACCTCCATCAAGAGGGCCCGAACCTGGGTAAAACATCATGTCCCTTGTCTCCTGTTACCATCCGCCTAGACGCACAGTTTGGGACCCCTACCCAAGATCCGCCGGTTTTGACACCGACACCACCACCACCACCACCTGTTGATCAGTTAGCCCGTTTCTTGAGGCTGAATCCGCCGGCGTTCTCCAGCAGCACCGAGCCGATAGTTGCAGATAATTGGCTCTACAAGATGGGAAGGGAGTTGACCACTGCAGGAAGCACAGATGCAGAGAAGGTGCATTTCGCTGCACATCATCTTGATGGACCTGCAACATCATGGTGGGAGAATTTCACCACCACTTATCCTATCGACACTGTCACATGGGATCAGTTTCAGCAAGCTTTCCGTACTGCCCATGTTTCAGCAGGAGCTATGGCCATGAAGAAGCGTGAGTTTCGCAACTTATGCCAAGGAGGACGTACTGTTGGCCAGTATGTGGATGACTTTAGTAAGCTAGCACGTTATGCCCCAGATGACGTTGCTACAGATGCAGCTAAGCAGGAGAAGTTTCTGGAAGGACTGAATGATGAGCTGAGCATGCAGTTGATGGTAGCAACCTTCAACAACTACCAGGAGTTGGTATATTGAGCTCTCGTGATTGAAGGGAAGCAACAGCAGATTGACAACCGCAAGAGGAAGTATGGACATGGGAAGTACAATTCTGGAGCTCAGCAGAAGCCTCATTTTACCCCAAACTTGGGAGGACCTTTGCAGCATACCCATGGAGGAGGGAGTTCGCACAACCATAGTGGCCCCAATAATGGTAATGGGAATGGAGGAAGCAACAGACAGAGTCGTACCAACCCATCAACCCCAGACAAGAGGGATCTAAGTCACATTACCTATTTCAAATGCCAGAAGACTGCACATTATGCCACTGAATGCCCTGAAGCAAAGAAATGTCAACGGGAGCTCTGGGAAGAAGCCTAACCCTTTCAACAAGGGACAGGTGAACCACGTTAGTGTGGAGGAGGTTGAAGCCCAGCCAGATGCAATAATAGGTAAGTTTTAGGTTAAGTCATTTACTGCAATCGTTCTTTTCGATACTGGTGCATCGCATTCATACATATCAAGGGGATTTGTGGATAAGTATAAACTGCCCACCAAGGTTCTTAGAACACCTATGTTAGTAAGCTCACCAGGAGCGGAGTATATGGCCAGTGAAGGATGTTTTCAAGTGCCATTGACCATAGTGAGGCATGTTTTCCCCTCGGATTTGATAATTTTGGAGTCGCAGGGTTTGGATGTGATTTTGGGTATGGATTGGCTATCGATGTATGGAGGAAACATCGATTGTGCCAGTAAGTCGATTTTGCTTACCACCCCGGAAGGAAGAAGGATCAAGTACGTATCCCGGCACGAGCCGAAGAGGACTCAAGTGAATTTCTTAACAGGAGTTGTACAAGAAGAAGTACCAGTGGTGAAGGATTTCCCTGACGTGTTTCCGGAAGAGTTGCCAGGCATGCCACCAGATAGAGACATTGAGTTTTTGATTGAACTTTTGCCAGGCACAGGGCCAATATCTAAGAGACCGTACAGAATGCCCACACAGGATTTGGAGGAAATTAAGAAGTAGATTAAGGAACTACTGGATAAAGGATATATTCGCCCAAGTTCTTCACCTTGGGGATCGCCAGTGCTTCTAGTGGAGAAGAAGGATGGATCATTAAGGATGGTTGTTGATTATCGAGGATTGAATGAAGTGACAATCAAGAACAAGTACCCACTGCCGATGATCAATGACTTGTTTGACCAGTTGCAAGGAGCTAAGGTATTGTCCAAGATCGATCGGCTATCAGAATACCACCAGTTGAAGATTCGAGAGCAGGATATACCTAAGACGGCTTTTACCACCAGGTACAGGCTGTATGATTATAACGTTATGTTGTTTGGTCTGACTAACGCACCTACCTATTTCATGAACATGATGAACAAGGTGTTTATGGAGTTTCTGGATAAGTTCATCGTGGTGTTCATTGATGATATTCTGGTCTACTCAAAGAACGAAGAGGAGCATAAGGAGCATTTGCGTTTGGCACTTGGGAAGCTCAGAGAACATCAGTTATATGCCAAGTTTAGCAAGTATGAATTCTGGTTGAAGGAAGTTGGATTCCTTGGACATGTTATATTCGGAGAAGGAATATCAATAGACCCCACCAAAGTTATCACTATGACCAATTGGGAAGCCCCAACGACAGTTGGAGAGATCCGGAGTTTTCTTGGACTCGCAGGATACTACCGGAGGTTCATTGAGAATTTCTCGAAGATTGCGAAGCCCACGATGGAGTTGCTAAAGAAGGACACCAAGTTCAAATGGACTGAGGAATGTGAGGCCAGTTTTCAGGAGTTGAAGAAAACGTTTGGTTACATCACCCGTGTTGATTCTGCCAGATCAGCGCAAGGATTATGAGGTGTATTGCGACGCTTCACGTCGAGGACTTGGAGCAGTGCTTATGCGGGAGGGAAGAGTTGTTTCGTATGCCTCACGATAGCTTAAGCCCCATGAGTTAAATTATGCTACTCATGATTTGGAGTTAGCAGCCGTTGTGCATGCATTGAAGACATGGAGACATTTTCTCATCGGAAACCATTGTGAGGTGTACACGGATCATAAGAGTTTGAAGTACATCTTCACACAGAAGGAGCTGAATCTCAAGCAAAGGAGATGGTTGGAGCTCATCAAGTATTATGATATGAGATTGCATTATCATCCCGAAAAGGCTAACGTATTAGCTGATGCATTGAGCCGCAAGAGCCATGTCAACACACTCTTGACTGGAAAGTTACCTAAGGAGTTAGCCGAGGATCTTCGCGAGCTATGTTTGGAGATAGTTCCAAGAGGCTATGTTGCAGCGTTGGAGATTCAGTCTACTTTGATGGATAAGATCAGGGAAGCTCAGAAGACCGACAAGGAGATTGCTGAGATAAAGGAGAGGATGAGAAAAGGAAAAGCTAAAGGATTTCATGAGGATGAGCACGATACCTTGTGGTTTGAAGACCGCGTTTATGTGCCCAATGACCCAGAGATCAGGAAGTTGATTCTGCAGGGGGCCCATGATTCGTCGTATTCAATTCACCCAGGAAATACCAAGATGTATCTGGATTTGAAGGACACTTTCTGGTGGACCGGAATGAAGAAGGATATTGCAGAGTATGTAGCAGTATGTGATGTATGTCAGAGAGTGAAGGCAGAGCATCAGAAGCCAGCAGGATTGCTACAGCCATTGCCGATACCCGAATGGAAGTGGGATAAATTAGGCATGGATTTTATCACAGGATTGCCCAGGACTCGTTTTGGCTATGACGCAATATGGGTGGTAGTAGATCGATTGACGAAGGTAGCTCATTTCAACCCAGTAAAGACCACTTATACTAGTGCTAAGTTGGCGAAGATATACATGACCAGGATCGTATGTTTGCATGGAGTTCCGAGGAGCATTGTATCATATAGAGGAACCCAGTTTACCTCAAAGTTCTGGAATCAGTTGCACGAAACTTTGGGTACCAGGCTAGAGTTCAGTATAGCCTTTCATCCGCAGACACATGGACAGGCCGAGAGAGTCAATCAGATTCTGGAGGACATGCTAAGAGCTTGTGCGCTAGATTATGGATCTAGTTGGGACGAGAATTTTCCATATGCAGAGTTCTCTTACAACAACAATTATCAATCCTGTTTGAAGATGGCCCCCTTCGAAGCTTTGTACGGAAGGAGGTGCAGGACACCGTTGTTGTGGGACGAAGTTGGAGACCGACAGTTGTTTGGGCCAGATTTGATTAAAGAATCTGAACAGAAGGTGAAGTTGATTCGTGATAGTCTCAAGGTAGCCCAGTCCAGGCAGAAGAGCTGTGCAGATTCAAAATGCAAGGAGACAGTTTATGAAGTTGGAGACAGGGTTTATTTATGAGTATCCCCACTTCGAGGAGTTAAGCGTTTTGGAGTTAAGGGCAAGTTAGTGCCACGTTTTGTAGGACCATACAAAGTTTTGGAACATATGGGAGAAGTTGCTTACAAGTTGGAATTGCCCGAAGGATTATCAGGAGCTCATGATGTGTTCCACGTTTCCCAGTTGAAGAAGTGCCACGCAGAGATGGCTGACATACCGCTGAGAGATACAGTGTCGTTGGAAGCGATTCAGCTGGATAGTGATTTGACTATGAGGAGAAACCAGTCAAGATTCTCGAGTTTGCTAGCCGAGTCACACGCAACAAGGTTATCAAGTTTTGCAAAGTTCAGTGGAGCCACCACACCAATGATGAAGCCACCTGGGAGCGAGAGGATGATCTACTGAAGGACCACCCTCACCTATTTTCTAGCCAACCCGAATCTTGAGGGCGAGATTCATCTTAAGGGGGGTAGGTTTGTAACATCCCAAATTTTCAATTTGGAATGTTATACTCCCTCCGTCCCAAAATAAGTGACTCAAAAGTAACTCAACTTTATACTAAAGTTAGTATAAAATTGAGTCATTTTTGAATCACTTATTTTGGGACGAAGGGAGTACATTAGATCATCATTGCATATCATATTTTATTGCATTTTGGCTTGATCCTAGAAATTTCACGCAACTCAAGGACCCACGAAGAGAGTTGGGGATTTCGTAATTTTCATATTTGAGTTTTCTCAAATTTTGAAAATAGGTTCATTTGATTTTATTTATTTTACCTTCGAATATTTATATTATAAAAATAAGAGAGAGTTAATAAAATGACTTTCCCAAAATAAAGAAATATTAAGGATTTAATAAAAAAATCAAATAAGATTTTATTTCGGAGTTTATCGCTATTTTATTTGAATTTAGGAAAAGTGCGTGTTTTTCAAAATTGCATTTAGGCCCCAAATAAATGTTCATCTTGTCCAGGCTATTTTTAGAGGATGGAGAAAATTTATTTCTGGATTTTTGGAGTCCGTTTAGTATTTCTTTTTTTTCTACTCGTCCAAATTATTTAAAAAAAAGCTAACCGACTTAACGGGCCGTGGGCGACCCGGACTCGCCGCTGCCCCGGGCCTTATAAGCCGCGCCCCTGACCCGCAGCCAACCGCCAGCCCAACCTCCATCGCTGCCTGATAACCCATAAGTGTAGGGGATCGCAACAGCTTTCGAGGGTGAAGTACAACCCAAATTTATTTATTCGACACAAGGGAAGCCAAAGAATATTCTTGAGTATTAGTAGTTGAGTTGTCAATTCAACCACACCTGGATAACTTAGTATCTGTAGCAAAGTATTTAGTAGCAAAGTTGTATGATAGTAATGGTAACAGTAGTAAAAGTAAAGATAAATGTTTTTGGATTTTTGTAGTAGTTGTAACAGTAGCAACGGAAAAGTAAATAAGCAAAGAACAATATATGAAAAGCTCGTAGGCAATGGATCGGTGATGGATAATTATGCTGGATGTGATTCCTCGTGTAATAGCTATAACATAGGGTGACACAGAACTAGATCCAATTCATCAATGTAATGTAGGCATGTATTTCGTAAATAGTCATACATGCATATGGAAAAGAACTTGCATGACATCTTTTGTCCTACCCTCCCGTTGCAGCGGGGTCCTAGTGGAAACTAAGGGATATTAAGGCCTCCTTTTAATAGAGAACTAGACCAAAGCATTAACACATAGTGAATACATCAACTCCTCAAACTACAGTCATCACCGAGAAGTATCCCGATTATTGTCACTTCGGGGTTGTCGGATCATAATACATAATAGGTGACTATAGACTTGCAAGATAGGATCAAGAACACACATATATTCATGAAAACATCATAGGTTCAGATCTGAAATCATGGCACTCAGGCCCTAGTGACAAACATTAAGCATAGCAAAGTCATAGCAACATCAATCTCAGAACATAGTGGATACTAGGGATCAAACCCTAACAAAACTAACTTGATTATGGTAAATTTCATCCAATCCATCACCGTCCAGCAAGCCTATGATGGAATTACTAACGCACGGCTGTGAGCATCATGAAATTGGTGATGGAGGATGGTTGATGATGACGACAGCGACGAATCCCCCTCTCCGGAGCCCCGAACGGACTCCAGATCAGCCCTCCTGAGAGAGATTAGGGCTTGGCGGCGGCTCCGTGTCGTAAAACGATGAAACTTTCTCTATGATTTTTTTCTCCGCGAGACGGAATATACGGAGTTGGAGTTGGGGTCGGTGGATCTCCAGGGGGCCCACGAGATAGGGGGCGCGCCCTAGGGGGCGCCCCTTGTCTCGTGGACAGGCCCTGGGCCCCCTGACGTATTTCTTTCGCCCAGAAATTCTTATTAATTCCAAAAAGTGCCTCCGTGGATTTTTAGGACATTCCGAGAACTTTTCTTTTCTACACATAAAACAACATCATGGCAGTTGTGCTGAAAACAGCGTCAGTCCAGGTTAGTTTCATTCAAATTATGCAAGTTATAGTTCAAAACAGGGGCAAAAGTGTTTGGAAAAGTAGATACGTTGGAGATGTATCAACTCCCCCAAGTTTAAACCTTTGCTTGTCCTCAAGCAGTTCAGTTGATAAACTGAAAGTGATAAAGAAAAACTTTTACAAACTCTGTTTGCTCTTGTTGTTGTAAACATGAAAAGCCAGCATTCAAGTTTCAGCAAATATTATGAACTAACCATACTCACAATAACACTTAGCTATCATAATCACTCATATCAATAGCATAATCAGCTAGCGAGCCATAATAATAAAACTCGGATGACAACACTCTCAACATAATTATAACATGATATAACAAAATGGTATCTCGCTAGCCCTTTCTGAGACCGCAAAACATAAATGCAGAGCACCTTTAAAGATAAAGGACTGACTAAACATTGTAATTCATGGTAAAAGAGATCCAGTCAAGTCATACCCAATATAAACCAATAATAATGAATGCAAATGACAGTGTGCTCTCTAGCGGGTGCTTTTAATAAGAAAGGTGATGACTCAACATAAAAGTAAATAGATAGGCCCTTCGCAGAATGAAGCAGGGATTTGTAGAGGTGCGAGAGCTCGATTTTAAAATAGAGATTGAATAACATTTTGAGCGGCATACTTTCACTGTCAACGCAACATCTATGAGATGGTTGTATCTTCCATACTACATGCATTATAGGCAGTTCCCAAACAGAATGGTAAAGGTTTATACTCCCCCAACCACCAACAAGCATCAATCCATGGCTTGCTCGAAACAACGAGTGCGTCCAACTAACAACAGCCCTGGGAGAATTTTGTTCAATTATTTTGATTTGCTTTGATCTTTTTGGATCATGGGGCTTGGCATCCCGGTTACCGGCCCTTTCTTGTGAATGAGGAGCGGAGTCCACTCCTCATGAGAATAACCCACCTAGCATGGAAGATATAGGCAGCCCTAGTTGTAACATGAGCTGCTCGAGCATACAAAACAGAATTTCATTTGAAGGTTTGGAGTTTGGCACATACAAATTTACTTGGAACGGCAGGTAGATACCGCATATAGGAAGATATAGTGGACTCATATGGAACAACTTTGGGGTTTAAGGAGTTTGGATGCACAAGCAGTATTCCCGCTTAGTACAGGTGAAGGCTAGCAAAAGACTGGGAAGCGACCAACTGAGAGAGCGACAACAGTCATAAACATGCATTAAAATTAATTCACACCGAATACAAGCATGAGTAGGATATAATCCACCATGAACATAAATATCGTGAAGGCTATGTTGATTTGTTTCAACTACATGCATGAACATGTGCCAAGTCGAGTCACTCAATTCATTTAAAGGAGGATACCATCCCATCATATGACATCCTAATCATTCTAATAGCATGTTGGCACGCAAGGTAAACCATTATAACTCATAGCTAATCAAGCATGGCATAAGCAACTATAATCTCTAAATGTCATTACAAATATGTTTACTTCATAATAGCTGAATCAGAAACGATGAACTCATCATATTTACAAAAACAAGAGAGGTCGAGTTTACCAGCTTTTCTCATCCCAATAAGTCCATCATATATCGTCATTATTGCCTTTCACTTGCACGACCAAACGATGTGTATAATAATGAGAGTGCACGTATTAGACTAAGCTGGAATCTGCAAGCATTCAACTCAAAAGAGAAGACACGATAATATGGGCTCTAAGTTAAATAAACAATCAAGCATATGAGAGCCACTAAGCATTTTCAATATGGTCTTCTCGACCCCCAAAGGAAAGAAAATAAAATAAAACTATTTACATGGGAAAGCTCCCAACAAGTAAGAAGAAGAACTAGAAATCTTTTTGGGTTTTCATTTTAATTCCTACTACAAGCATGGGAATAAAACTAACTATTTTTTTTTGGTTTTTCTTAAGGTTTATCAAACACACAAGTAGAAAACTAGAAAAAGGAATTTAAACTGGCATGGATAATACAATGAAAGAGTATGAGCACTGACGACTAGTGTGTGAACATGAATGTAAAGTCGGTGAGAAATACGTACTCCCCCAAGTTTAGGCTTTTGGCCTAAGTTGGTCTAGTATCAAGGACCGCTACTACTCTCTCTAGTGTAATGAGAGGTGTAATCAGGATAATACTGGCTGGTCATCTCCAGATCCCACTGGACAGATGATGCACGATAAGGGTCCAGCTCAGGTTCAGGTTCTGGAGTAAAAGCTTGAGCTCGATGGTTGTTCACCAATTCCGGTGTGACGAGAAAATTTTCTGCAAGCAATTCAAACAATAGAGGCGCAGGCAAAATAATAATCTCAAAATGTTTCTTATTGAATCTAAGTTTATACAAGAGCATTCTATCTTCGTTGTCAACAATAAACTTGTGTGCTACCACGCTCTTGTAATCTAAAATGTGAGGAGGAAATTTTATCTCCCCCTTCTCAAGGTGCCTAATGGGTATCTGAAAATGTTTACCAAGACGTGCAACATAGATACCTCCAAATATGGGGCCTTTTGTACGATTCAGGGCTAGCCGTTTAGCAATGACGGCACCCATACTAAAAGTATTATCTCCAAGCAAGGCATGTTGAAGAATGAAAATATCAGGAACGCTCAAGTTTCCACTATTTCCACAACCAATCAAGCATCTACTAGCAAATATGGCAAAGTAGCGTAAAACAGGAAAGTGTATGCTAGAGACTTTTACCTCAGAGCCCTTCTTTGGCTCCTCTACAGCTATAGTATTAACAAAGCCACCCACATCTTCACGATGAGGTTCCTCTAATTCTCCCTCATAAGGTATCCTACACACCGCGCAAAAATTGCTTAAAGACATTTCTTTCAATTCATCATATAAATGAAATGATACTGCAGGCGGTGACTTCTTAGGATAATAATAAAAGTTTTGCATGAAAGTATTTGTGAGTAAGAGATACTGATGATTCGGTCATTGATGAAATCGGCGAGGCCTGCAGTCTCGATCAAGGAATAAAAATCTTCACGAATTGCAGCTTCTTTCAAGAAATCCTCGCATGGCCATTCACATGACCGTACTTCCACTAAGAGAGGAAGATTATACTTGGCCTTTTCCTTTTCTTTGGCTTGTTTTTCCTGAGAGCCTTGGCTAGAAGAGCCCCTCAAAAGTTTCCTCAACATTTTCTGAAAATTTCTGAAATTTTAGTAACTTCAAAATAAAGGTGCATAAAACTAAACAAGATTGATAGCAACTACTCATACATGTGCCTAGAGCCTATATCATGCATTGGAATTGCTTATGACCTCAAAAATTTAACATGCAAGCTCAAGAACATGGTCACCTAAGCAGCAAGAATTTGCAATGAATAAAGCACTAGAACAAAAACTAATTGGACCAATGGAGGAGTCACATACCAAGCAACAATCTCCCAAAGCTGTTTTGTGAATGGAGCTTTGAGCAAGGAGATCGAAAATCGCAGCAAAATGAGCAAGAACTTGTGCTTGAGCTGGATGGGTATTTTTCTGGGTAGAAGATGAAGTGTGTGGGTTCTGGCATAAGTGGAGGGGGGCCACCAGGGGCCCACGAGACAGGGGGCGCGCCCTATAAGGGGGCGCCCTCCACTCTCGTGGTCGGGTGCTTGCCCCTCCTGTAGTGATTTCAGTGCCTAAAATCCTCAAATATTCCAGAAAAAATCATACTAAATTTGCAGGGCATTTGGAGCACTTTTATTTTTGGACTATTTTTTATTGCACGGATAAATAAGAGAACAGACGGATAATACTATTTTTGCTTTATTTATTCTAAATAACAGAAAGTAAAAAGAGGGTACAGAAGGTTGTGCCTTCTAGTTTCATCCATCTCGTGATCATCAATATGAACCCACTAACAAGGTTGATCAAGTCTTGTTAACAAACTCATTCCGAATAACACGGAACCGGAGAAATTTCGAATAACACTAAGTTACCTCAACGGGGATATGAAAGTCCCCAACAACAAGAATATCATACTTTTTCTTGACAGTGGGGAGAGGAAATTCAAAACTTCCAAAAATAATAGTTGGAACTTTTTCAATAGAATTGATGCTATGAACTTGAGATTGTTTCCTCGGAAAGTGTACCGTATGCTCATTACCATTAACATGAAAAGTGACTTTGCCTATGTTGCAATCAATAATAGCCCCTGCAGTATTAAGAAAAGGTCTACCAAGGATAATAGACATACTATCGTCCGCGGGAATATCAAGAATAACAAAGTCTGTTAAGATGGTGGCATTTGCAACCACAACAGGCACATCCTCACAAATACCGACAGGTATAGCGGTTGATTTATTAGCCATTTGCAATGATATTTCAGTAGGTGTCAACTTATTCAATTCAAGCCTACGATATAAACAAAGAGGCATAACACTAACACCGGCTCCAAGATCACATAAAGTAGTTCTAACATAATTTCTTTTAATGGAGCATGGTATAGTTGGTACCCCCGGATCTCCGAGTTTCTTTGGTATTCCACACTTAAAAGTGTAATTAGCAAGCATGGTGGAAATTTCAGCTTCCGGTATCTTTCTTTTATTTGTAATGATATCCTTCATATACTTAGCATAAGGGTTTGCTTTCAGCATATCAGTTAAGCGCATATGTAAGAAAATAGGTCTAATCATTTCAGCAAAGGACTCAAAATTATCATCATCCTTTGACTTGGATGGTTTAGGAGGAAAGGGCATGGGTTTCTGAACCCATGGTTCTCTTTCTTTACCGTGCTTCCTAGCAACAAATCTCTCTTATCAAAACATTGATTCTTTGATTGTGGGTTATCAAGATCAACAGCAGGTTCAATCTCTACATCCTTGTTTTTGCTAGGTTGAGCATCAACATGAACATTATCATTAACATTATCACTAGGTTCATGTTCATCACCTGATTGAGTTTCATCATCAGAAATAGAAATATCATTGGGATTCTCAGGTGTGTCTACAGTAGGTTCACTAGAAGCATGCAAAGTTCTATTGTTTTTCTTTTTCTTCTTTTTAGAAGAACTAGGTGCCTCTAAATTATTTCTCTAAGAATCTTGCTCGATTCTCTTAGGATGGCCTTCAGGATACAAAAGTTCCTAAGTCATTCTACCAGTTCTAGTAGCCACCCTAATAGCAAAGTCATTTTTATTATTTAATTCCTCAAGCAAGTCATTTTGAGCTTTGAGTAGTTGCTCAGCTTGAGTAGCAACCAAAGAAGCATATTTGCTAACGCGGTGAAGTTCCTCTTTAACTCTAGCCATATTATCACTTACGCGTCCTATCTCGAAAGCATTATTCTTTAACTCTCTACCAACATAAGCATTAAAACTTTCTTGTCTAGCCATAAAGTCATCAAATTCATCTAAGCATGGGCTATGAAATTTAGTAGAGGGGATTGCAACTTTATCATATCTATAAAGAGAATTTACCTTTACTACCTATGTTGGGTTATCAAGACAATATGGTTCTTCAACAGGTGGTATATTAAGACCATGTATTTCTTCAATAGGTGGTAAATTCTTAACATCTTCAGCTTTAATACCTTTTTCGTTCATTGATTTCTTTGCCTCTTGCATATCTTCGGGACTAAGAAACAAAACACCTCTCTTCTTTGGAGTGGGTTTAGGAATAGGCTTAGGAGTTGGCTCAATTGGCTCGGGAATTGGCTCAGGAATTGGCTCAGGAAAAGTCCAATTATTTTCATTAGTCAACATATTATTCAATAATGTTTCAGCTTCGTCGACTGTTCTTTCCCTAAAAACACAACCAGCACAACTATCCAAGTAGTCCTTGGAAGCATCAGTTAGTCCATTATAAAAGATATCAAGTATTTCATTTTTCTTAAGCGGATGATCAGGCAAAGCATTAAGTAATCGGAGAAGCCTCCCCAAGCTTGTGGGAGACTCTCTTCTTTGATTTGCACAAAATTATATATTTCCTGCAAGGCAGCTTGTTTCTTATGAGCAGGGAAATATTTAGCAGAGAAGTAATAAATCATATCCTGGGGACTACGCACACAACCAGGAGCAAGAGAATTGTACCAAGTCTTAGCATCACCCTTTAATGAGAACGGAAATATCTTAAGGATATAAAAATAGCGAGACTTCTCATCATTAGTAAACAGGGTAGCTATATCATTCAACTTGGTAAGATGTGCCACAACAGTTTCAGATTCAAGGCCATAAAAAGGATCAGTTTCAACAAGAGTAATAATTTCAGGATCAACAGAGGATTCATAATCCTTATCAGGAACACAGATAGGTGAAGTAGCAAAAGCAGGTTCGGGTTTCATTCTAGCATTAAGAGACTGCTGTTTCCAATTATCTAATAATTTCTTAAGATCAGATCTATCATTGCAAGTAAAGATTTCCCTAGCAGCTTCTTCATTCATAACATAACCCTTAGGAACAACAGGCAATACATAATCATTGGGGGAACGTTCATCATCACTATCATCAATAGCATCTTCAATATTTTCATTCCCCCTAACTCTAGCAAGTTGTTCATCAAGAAATTCACCTAATGGCAAAGTATTATCACGCACAGAAGTAGTTTCATCATGCATAGCAGAAGTGGCATCATCAATAACATGCAACATATCAGAATTCATAGCAGTAGCAGGTTCAGGTGTCGCAAACTTACTCATAACAGAAGGAGAATCTAGTGCAGAGCTAGATGGCAGTTCCTTACCTCCCCTCGTAGTTGAGGGATAGATATTGGTTTTAGCGTCTTTCAGGTTCTTCAGAGTGATCAATAGATATAAATCCCAAGTGACTCAGAGAATAGAGCTATGCTCCCCGGCAACGGCGCCAGAAATTAGTCTTGATAACCCACAAGTGTAGGGGATCGCAACAGCTTTCGAGGGTGAAGTACAACCCAGATTTATTGATTCGACACAAGGGGAGCCAAAGAATATTCTTGAGTATTAGCAGTTGAGTTGTCAATTCAACCACACCTAGATAACTTAGTATCTGCAGAAAAGTATTTAGTAGCAAAGTAGTATGATAGTAATGGTAGCAGTAGCAAAAGTAAAGATAAATGTTTTTGAGTTTTTGTAGTAGTTCTAACAGTAGCAACGGAAAAGTAAATAACCGAAGAACAATATATGAAAAGCTTGTAGGCAATGGATCGGTGATGGATAATTAAGCCGGATGCGATTCCTCATGTAATAGCTATAACATAGGGTGACACAGAACTAGCTCCAATTCATCAATGTAATGTAGGCATGTAGTCCGTAAATAGTCATACGTGCTTATGGAAAAGAACTTGCATGACATCTTTTGTCCTACCCTCCCGTTGCAGCGGGGTCCTAGTAGAAACTAAGGGATATTAAGGCCTTCTTTTAATAGAGAACCGGACCAAAGCATTAACACATAGTGAATACATGAACTCCTCAAACTACGGTCATCACCGAGAAGTATCCCGATTATTGTCACTTCGGGGTTGTCAGATCATAACACATAATAGGTGACTATAGAATTGCAAGATAGGATCAAGAACACACATATATTCATGAAAACATAATAGGTTCAGATCTGAAATCATGGCACTCGGGCCCTAGTGACAAGCATTAAGCATAGCAAAGCCATAGCAACATCAATCTCAGAACATAGTGGATACTAGGGATCAAACCCTAACAAAACTAACTTGATTACATGGTAAATCTCATCCAACCCATCACCGTCCAGTAAGCCTGTGATGGAATTACTCACGCACGGCGGTGAGCATCATGAAATTGGTGATGGAGGATGGTTGATGATGACGACGGTGACGAACCCCCCTCCCCGGAGCCCCGAACAGA